>NC_061119.1:192453049-192753049 GCF_002878395.1 Capsicum annuum | reverse complement strand
TTTTGATCCAAAACACCTGCTGAGTGCTCTAAGAAAAAATTTAATTAGTAAGGAGTTTGAGAAATTGAAGAAGAAAAAGATGAAATTGATGCTCCAAGGTAAGATTTATTGATGTTTATTTTTGATGTGTGGTGGTTGGTATTGATAAAAAATGATGTTATAAATATTCCTATGATTTAAAAAAAATAAAAAAATTGAATCTTACAGGAATAAACAATATGTCCACCATGTATTTGTGAAAATGCTTAAAAGAGATAGGGCAAAAAAAAGATTCGGGGGATGAAAAAGTGAAATTTGATTATTGGAGAGTTTTTTTTAATGTTAATAAAGTATATTAAAGTTCTTATAGAGGGTAGTCACTATTCCCAAAATGGTTTCTACCCGTCCGTTAGCCTACATTACAATCGGAAAAGTCCTAATTGATCCTAAGCTTTACATTCTGATATTAGTGGAGAATTACACTAAGGGCAAGCCTATTGTTCATTGTGTGTAACTTGTGAATTCCTTGTAAGAGTGAGCATAATTTGATTCTTGTACCCATCATGTTATAAATTACTTAATTGCGAGTGATTCTAGGTAACTTTCTTGCTGTGAGGAGCACATATTTGATGAATGTGGGTAATTTGTACGATTTCCTTGATTTATCAATATGCATGAGTTTTCCACTAGGAGATTAAATTATTGAGTCTAGGATGTTTTGGAGCAGTGTTCATGAGCTTTCAATTGTGTAAATAACATGCTTAGTGCAGTAACTTACATTCTATGTAGTCATTGTAGTACTAGCTTGAGTGTATTGAATTTTGTAGAAGTGTAGAGTCTCCTTAGTGTATGATGATTATATTTAAGTGTTTTTTGAGGACGAAAAAGGTTTTAAGTGTGGGGTGGTGATGTTGGGTGCATTTATGCATTCTAGTGTCACTATTCTAGTCGTTTTAGCCTTGTTTTGAGGATGATTCTATGCTATATATGTTTAAAATGATATAAATGTGTATCAAAGTGTTAAATCATATTTTTATAAGTTTCAAAGTGAATTCCAAGCAAGTTGGTACTTCAAATATTCAATTAGAGTTCAATAGAGAAAACTAGTATTTCTAGCTTAGCTTAGTTGCTTGTCTAGTATATCTTATTGGATTCTATTGTGTTCTAATTGTCCCTTATGATTTTAAATGTTTTATTATATGTGGAACATATTTTTAGAAGTGTACAAAGTTCAACTGAGTCAAGGAAAGATTCAAAACATTGAGTGGAAGATCATGGAAAATTGCATAGTCTAAGCTCTTGTTTTTTATTCATCGTGATGGATGTTGTGTTTTTTGAACCTCTAATTCGTGTGTTATTTTATTGTAGGGTCATTTTTGAGCTTAATATAATGATATATGGATGATATAGAGGCTGGAAAATTATTGGAAAGACACCATAAGACAAGGGATGAAAAGAGGAGGGACCAAGACTTAACCAAAATTTGAAGGGCAACTTCGAGCAGCACCATGCATTTGCGTGTGTCACATGCTCTATTCCTATGGGTGCGCTTCATACTCCCTTCCATAGGAATATAGGGTGTGATTCAAGGTCTACTCCACCCCTGGGCGTTTCAAGCTAAATTAACTTCTAAATGTACTTGGTTTTCCCTGATGCTATAAATACATGTAGTATCACGTTTTTACATATCTTTGGATATATTTCTGAGATCAAGGGTCTGCTACAACTTTATATTTAGATTTTTATTATTTTAATTTAGTTTATTTATGTTTTTTTGTCATTAATTGAAACATTGTGATTACGATTATGACTGTACGTGGCTAAATGCCCTTTTCCGGGGTTGAAGCCAAGAACATGAGTACTTTAGTTTTGGATTAAGTTCGTTTAACTTTTCTTATCGTTATTGGTTGTGTGTTCATATTTGATTTAACTATTTTAAGGATTCGCGACCCTTATAAAATATCAATTTTCTACCTTTTGATCTTGGGAGAGGGAATAGGGGATATAACAAGGAGATGAACAAAGTTTAGGATTTTATTCTTTTATGAAATAAAGAATAGAACTTAGAACCACGGACAGAGATGTACTTAGGAACCGAACTTGATTCAAACATAGGATGATAGTTTAAATAATCTAATTGGATCATTACATCCCCTCTCAATGATGTAGTTGTAAGGTTCAACATAGGTAAGGGATTAAAGGTTGGGAAACCATAATCATGCAAATAACCGTACGAATTTACAACTAAGATAAACGGGTTAATGAATGGAATTCAATAACGTAGTATGATTGTTCAAAGTTTTTCATCCCTGGGCTTTCTCCTATTGATTGTTTTAAGATTTTAATTTCTGAATTGTTTACTTTTTCACAGTTTACAAATTCCAAACTTTCTTTTTAGTTACGATTGCATCAATTGAATCTAAATTGCGAACTAAAATAGAATCGTTGTTAAATCAAGTCTCTGTGGGATTGATACATGGATTTTATTAGGCCAATTTACTAATTGATAAGACCATGTACACTTGTGTGTGCGTTTGGGCGCTGTCAGCATCATCAACATCCACAAAATTATCCCAAACTTTAACCACTATAGCAATAAGAGGATCAATATTATCCTTACCACTCCAAGTGGTGATGGATATAAAATGACTATCATTCTTTGGATTTTGTACAGTATTACTCAGAGGGTGCCCGACTAACGATGATTCAAAGTAGCCGATATCTGACCAAACTGTTGCTCAAGTTTGTTGATCATAGTGGCACGCGATTCCACCTTTTCACTCAAACCTGAAATATTAGCCTTAATCTTCTTTAGGCAACTCTCTTTAGTCTCTGAACCCTTAACCAGCTTCATAAGGAACGCTTTGTTCCTCGATTTAGTATCACAGTTCCCTGGAGGAATATACGCACCACTCATTTCTTTATATTTATCCTTTCGCCTTTAGTCCCCATCTATTTCTCTGCTGTGATCCCTATATCTATCTATATACTTGTTTCAACCTGGATTTCTTTGCCTAAAGTTCCAGGTATCTTGATTAAAACCTTGGACCTGGGATTAAAAACCCACTATCTCTCAATCCTATTACTTAACCTCTTCTTCAATATCAAAATCATACAACTTAGGTGCTTTACCTTGTGATCCCACAACACTCACTTTTTTGGAATTCATAGTTCCAAATTATTTAGTTAATGTCCAATCTCCGCTATAAGTTATGCAAACTCTTGAGCTACAATATCATCTAAGATTCTCTGCTCACTGGAAGCCCCAATAGCATAAGCATCGACTCCTCTTTTTTACTCTCGAGCATGCCACCATCAATTGGAATTAGAGGCTTGGTTTAAAATTTTTGAAGCTAACTCCTAACAAAGGTTTATGAAAACTCTACTAGTGATAGTATCAGGAACAACTTTGGTATTCATGTTTAGGGCTCTGTAGAATATTCAAGAAAATTCCTCCCTAAAATTTTATGATTGGGAACCATCATGAGCTTTTTATTGAACTCATTCATGCCTCGCACAATGGTTTTGAATGTAATTTCTAGAAATTATAAATCTTATCCTTTAACTGCAACCTCTAGAAGGTGAGAAGAATTTATCCAAGAACTATTTTTGTAACTGATTCCAATTAGTTATGAACCCACAAGATTGTTCCCTTAACCATAATAGTGCTTTGCCTTTTAAAGAAAATGGGAACAACCTGAGTGTCAAAGAATCCTCACTCACCCCAGTTGTATTATACGAAGTGTAGATCCTAACAAAATTCATAACATGCATGTTTGTATTGTCATTCGGAAAATTGGCAAAAACACCCTTTTGATTGAGCAGATGATTCATAGCACTCTTAATATCAAACTTCACCCTGTAGGGTAATTTAGGAGGAATGATAGATCCTATCTCAATACGTTCAACCCCAGGTTTTCTTCCAAATCATAATATGCAGGCATACTAAAAAGATGGGAGTACTTAAGCTCTATCTCTTCTACCTATGTCAAGTTATGCTTGATGCTCTACTTCTTAACTCTATCTTTTCTTCTATGCTACACGACAGGTAGCCTAATCCCTCATTGCATTCACTTTAGCTAGTAACTACATAGTTATTTGTGCATCTATATCCTAAACACCATATAGAGGAAGAGATTCAAGTCAATTGAATCACCTTAAATCCTTTCAAATGAGATTCACGATCGTGTTGCAACAACTTACAATTCGATTGTAGGGTTATTTTAAGGTCTATACTCATCATCTCTCTAGTAAATTTTCATCTTTCAAATCTTTTCACATAATCTTTGAATAGTTAGCACTATGAATCATAGCCTAACATTACTACTCATAGTCAGTTTCATCTCCACTGGGCTCCAACTTGTAAACTCTCAGAACCTTTCACCATGTTTTTTCTATACGATTCCTCCCTATGACTCATAGTCAGTCAGTACGAGTCATATCTTGCTATAACTTAATTTCTCTTCTCAGACTTTCTTACTGTTCTCCTACTAACTTGGGGTACGAGTGCTATAGTTACCTAATGACTTGTAGTTCGGACAGTGACTTCAATTTTTAAAGCTTTTTCTTCTTATCTTATTATAATCACTTCCAGCCCTATTTTCCTGAAACATAAATACAAACACACAACATATCTAAAAAATGACCTAAATACTTGCATATTTTTGAAGTTTTAAGCATCAAAAATTGCCACGAAATCATGGAACATCAAGTAGCCACTGTAGCAGCCTGGTACCTCTTTAATGATAGTATCTTACGTAGCCACTTCGTTTATTAAGCGGCAACCACTGTAAAAAACCCACTTTTCTCAATTTTATCACCATTTTGGGACCTCCAAGCTTTTAAAAAGGAAATTTTTGAGGATTTCTTCAGCGTGTTTTGTGTTTTCAACCTCTAAACTCATATCCCTATTTATTTTCATTGATTATATTTTTGAAAATACCTTTTAATCATGCGTTTAAAATGAAATTTTGAGGGTTTTACCAAAAAAGCTTTAACATGTTTTTTCTTTGATTTGAACCTTATTTTTCATCAATTTTCACATAGGTTTTCATTCGTAGATTCCTACAGCCTTTGTTAATATATTTTAAAGATATAATTTTGATTTTACCTCTTTTATATTCAAGTCCATTTTGAACCCGACTCAAATATGGACAATATGAGTATCTTTAGCTTTCTTCTAATGAGTAACTACTATATTTGAATATTGTAGTTAATTCTAAGGCCATTGAGGAAATCTCTATGTTAAAGCCTTTTAGTCTAGGGTTTCATCACTTTGAGGTAGGTTATAGCTTAACTTCTTTCAAATTGAGATGGATACTTAAAAAATAAGTAAATCATACTATAGGTTGGAAAAAATAACTATGGAATTTATATTTTTGAGAATATTATTATTGTTTTATGCCTGTATGGGGGCTTACATTTTGTTGTTGTTGCCTTGAGATATTTGATATTGTGTATTTCCCATGTGAAGATTTTATTTTACATTATTGGGTTTATTTATGCATTTAAATACCTTTTAGTCTAGATATAATGCCCGATCAATAGATTGAACTATTTTTTTGACCTTTTTGAGTATTGGTTACCTATAACATGATAGAAATGCCATAGTTAATTGTTGATATGATCAAAATAATGTCTTACATGCATATTTATATGGATTGGGCCAAACTAAAATTGATAATCATGAATTGTGAACATATTGAGTTGATTTATGTGCATAGTTATATATGAAGTTGATTGTTAGCATTGTTGTAATGCTCTGTGTCTGGGACTTGGAATGCTACACGGTGCCCTTGACCTTGAAGGACCACAAGCTAACCTATGATTGATATTTGTAACTGAGCACTGTATGATACACTATATAAATGCAGAATATAAGCTATATGGTCATAAGGTTCAAAACTATAACATGTCTGATAAAACAAATCTGAGCGAGGTATAGAAATACCCAAAACCAAAATAAACTATTTGAACATACTGTAGTATAAAAGCCTCTAAACTATCTAAAAATTGTGGAGTTGATGGGACATGTCCCCAACTAACTCCAAACTACTAAAATAAAAGGAATAAAATAGTCAAAAAATAACATCCTCGAATGATGAGGACTCACTACTGACTCTGACAGCAGAAACTAGAATGCTACTAATGCTCTGAAGCTCATGATTCTGAACCTATGGTATAAAAACACCATAGCACAAATGTGTCAGTACGATTGAATGTACTGTTATGCAAGTGAGGTAGGATGAATGCAAAGGGTTCATATAAATGAACAATACTAACTAACTGTATAACATCAATGTGAGTATACATGCATGGATAAGTAACTGAAACTTAATACGTGGTAATACTGACTACTAAGTCTGAATACTGATAGCATGAGATACTGATAACTGAGATAACTGATAGTGAGTGACTATATCTGACAGTCTAGATTTTGATAAAACTAGCTGAGTTCCGTACTGTACTGAGTGACTGTATCTGATAAACCTGATTTCTAACGAACTATCTGAGTTTGATTACTGAGACTGAGTGACTGTATCTGACAATCCTGATTCTATAACTAAAACTGTGGGAGAATTTATCTAAATGACATGCCCCTAATAAACTATTATAGTTGAGTTAGGGTCCAATGTGTAACCCCAATTGGAAGGGTGTCAATACCGCACCATTAGTAAGGACAAGCTATGAGTGACCCTCATCTGACAGGGTCCCCAACGAAGAATGGTGGGACCCTCATCTGACAGTGTTAATCCACCTCATCAACCCTCAACTAACATTGTTGATGTCTTAACCTCTGCTAGCAACATAGTTCTGGAATGCAAGAACTGCTTCTAAGAATCACACCCTTTACTAATAGTGTGTGTTCCCATTCTTGGGTTTTCTCTTTGCTGAATCCTAATCCCATCTGAATAGACACTGAAATGGAATGGATTGATTTATTATTGATTTTATTAATTAACTAGATAGAACTGAGTTCACTGGATTTCATTGACTGATGGAATACTACTGAGATCTGATAACTGACTGAGATTTCTAAGATTTTTGAGTACTGAGATTACTAGATTACTGAGTACTAGACTGAATTTGAATTTACTGAGTTTTCCTGAGTCATGTGACTGACTGAATTCTACTGATTGTGGCCTGAATGAGAGTATCGTAAAACCTGACATTGGCTCTAGGCGCACAACTAAATTGTCAGGTGTTAAATACCCCCAGGATTCGATAGCATAATAAGTAAATCATGGCACAAGCTTAAAATCTCAACAATGGCTACATGTTCATTATTCTTTCATTAAGACAGTTCAATGAACACTTCTGATACATTACTTGTACATGGATGAGAAAAAAAATTAGCATACTATAGCATGGCATTATTTCATTCTCATAGATAATTTAACAAACACTTGCATGATACAAATTACACATAAACTAGCATGGTTTGATTTATTTCTCTTACTAACTCACATGGAAATTCGTCAAACACCTAGTGAGCATAACATATGCACATAACGCTATTCAATAAATAAGAATAATAATTCATATTCCTATTGACAAATTTTAAGGGTTTAACATGGTCTCACATGATACTACACATATATCACTATACTTCACATAGATATTGCAATTAAATCATGAACTAGAGAACCCATTAACATAATAGTCATGAACACAATCAAACTAAATCATGAAATTCACAGAACATTATCTTGAGTTTTTGAAAAGGTTTCTTGGACTCCAAGGGTGGAAGGAACCCTTGGATGAACACTTGACATACCTTGGTGAATTCTTGAAGGTTGATGGTGAAATTTCTTGGAAATTGATTCTTGAATTGATAGTCCTAGGGTTTTGTTATTGAGAATTTTGTGAATAATGAATATGCTTAGCCAAAAGAGGGATAAATTTAGAGTTATGAACACTGAAGTGCATGGGAAAAAGACTACAATAACCCTGAGGACGCGGCTTTTAATGACAAAAAACTGGGCATTGATACGATACCCAATAGGACGCGCTAGGATCGCGCCAAGCCTCAATAGTTTTGGCTCTGGTAACCTGCAACAATGTTAACCAAACAATTGGCGATGCGGTGCACCAAGATCGCATTGGTCCACTTTTTGGGACTCCGAACGTGGTTTAAACGTGTTTCAAAAAATCTAAAACTCGTCCGAGAACACTTACTGACCTTCCTGATCATGAATTCAGCAAAATATTGAAAAATTAAGAATATTAAGGTCGCAAAATGAGATTGCGAACTTTTGAAGGCTAAAATAAACTATGTTTTGAAACTTAGCAAGAATTTTCTAAGTCTCGAACCCCTTAACAAGCATAAATAGTCTGAATTAAGGTTAGGATATTTTTGTGGGGTCATACAATATCTCTCCCTTGAGACCATTCATCCTCGAATGAGACTGACTGAGATGGGAGAAATGATAAACTGAAGTATATACTGATCATGAACAACTAAAACATGAGTACATGACTGACATTATTGCTTTATTGAGATTTATTTTAAGCATGCATATCTGATGCATGATTTTATGACTGGCATGACTGATAAGATGAATGTATTATACTGTACATGCATAGCTTATGCATGAGTAACTGATTCATGAATGCCTGACTGGGATCACTGATAAACTGAGTATACTAAACATGCATATCTGATTCATAAATGTATGGCTGAACTGACACATGCATGCATGTATGGGAGTACTGATAAGCTAATCATGCATAACAGATGCATGAATACATGACTAAACTAACTCATGAACATGCGACTGAATATGTAATGTTAAATATACCAAAGTTGAAATAAAAACTGAGTTTGGAACTGAATACCAAGTTTGTAACTAAAATTTGAACATAAGACTGAATAAGCTTAAGGAAAGCTATTACCTTAGAATGATCCTAAATTTGTGGAGAAGAGGTGAGGATAGTTGGTTTATATATCTGTTTCTGCTTCCCAAGTAGCTCCCTCAACGGACTGATTCCACCAAAGAACTTTGACTAAAGTGACCTCTTTTCCTCAGTCTACAAGTCTGATAATCAAGGATTTAGACTGGAATCTCTTCGAAAGAGAGGTTGTTTTGAATGTCTATGTCCTCTATAGGGAACACAACTGCTGGGTTACCTATGCACTTTCTTAAGCAAGGAGATATAGAACACTGGATGAATTGATGCAAGATCTGAAGGAAATTTGAGCTCATAAGCTACTTTGCCGAACTGATAAGGAATTTTGAAGGGACCGACACATTGGAGACTGAGCCTTCCCTTCCCTTCTTGCAGAATATTTTCACTTTCTTCATGGGAGAGATCTTTAAATACACACGATCACCAATCTCAAACTTGAGATTCTTTCAGAACATGCATGAATAGAAATATGAGAACATGACTGAGTCTGTAATATGTGTCATGGAATGAGTATTATGAGCTGAACTAAGCCATTGAGTACATGTCTTACAACCGATATTGGAGCTAGAGGGTCAACGTATGAGTACCCACTACTTCAAACTGGATTCATTATATGAAGAGGAAAATAGAGTTTCTAGGTCATGGAAGTTTAGGAGTTATACTGTATCTTCCCCTCGGGACACTATGTCCCTTAAAGAATGCTGATTGGATTGAGATGTTGAGGAAAATTGAGGCAATGCACAAGGCACCTATGAACTAAATCCTGACTGTATATGTGGGATCTGAGACTGAGACTTGAAACATGGACTGAGCTGTAAAAACAACTACAAAATTAGCCCATCTTAGAATGGTCACATTCATGAGACTTCGGATAGTGTAACTAGATGAACAAAATGGGAAAATATATGAACTTGTCTATCTGACGACTTGATTGAGGTACTGGACTGATCGATGGCTGAGTACTGGACAAGTAATACTGAATTATACTTAGTTTGGATAAGTGGACTTAAACTATAGACTATCATACATAGAAGGTAAGGAATGACTAGGTAATATGAGGTAACTGAGCATAAATGAATGAAAGCTGTATTATCTTAAGGATTCAACAGCAAACATATAACATGATTCGGATACTCTCTATAATCTCAGGTACTGAAATACTACTAATTGAGTAACTTTTAGCCATGTGCTATGGTAAGGTAATCCTGAAAGTGAACTGAGTTTCTGATCTGGCTGGACTATGACTGGGGCTGGGATTGTAGCTATGATGGTAATTGAGACTTTAATCGTAACAAAGATTGTAACTGGGACTAAATGCTTGTTTCTCATAACTGAGGTTTAGACTGGTACTGAAGTACTGAATTTTGATGGCTAAGTAACTAATAACTAAAAGCACAATTTCTGTAGGACTACCTAAGTCCTTTACTGAATATAGATTATTAAACTGACGTGGTAATTAAGGCGTAGGAATAGAACATCTACACCATAGATTCAGCAAGGGATCTTAATTAAGGGTATTCGTGACATAAATCTGAGTTTGACTAATCACAAGGAGTGGAGCATGTGTCATATAAGCTGGGCATATTGTAAAGCATGACATGAGTGTATGAGTTATGAGCTCATGGCCTAAGTCTGAAGTTTCTATACTCATGGGACATAATTCGTAACACTGAGTGAACTAGTACTCCTTATCCTAGGAATTGGGAGTGTATATGAGTTTTCACTAACGTGAAAGAAAATGAGCAATGTTCATAGAGCTAATATGCAGGACATGAATAGATATCATTTTAACTGATGGGTTTTGATATTCTGAGATTTCTATAGGATCATGCTCACTGTGGGAATAGACAAGAATATCATCTATGAATACTATGATGAACATGTCCAAGTACTGGTTGAACACTCGGTTCATCAAGTTCATGAAGGTTGAGGGTGCGTGGGTAAGACCAAAAGTCATGACTCAGAATTCGAAGTGGTCATACCAAGTTCTGAAAGCCATCTTCAAAATGTCACATTCTCTGAGGATGAGCTACTGATAGCCTTATCTGAGGTCTATCATAGAGAAATAGTTGGCACACTAAAGTTAATCGAATAAGTCATCGACTCTGGGAAGTGGATCTTTGTTATTGACTGTGACCTTGTTGAGCTGTCGGTAGTCTACATATATTCTGAGAGAACCATCTTTCTTACGTATGAGTAAGACTGGTGCACCCCATAGGGACATAGTGGGTCTGATAAATCCCTTAACTAGGAGGTCCTTTAACTGTTCTTTTAATTCTCTGAGTTCTACTGGTGCCATTCTGTAACGCAGAATAGATTTAGGGTAATTATCTGAAAGAAGGTCTATGACAAAGTCTATTTCGCTTTCGGGATGAATTCCTGGAAGATCTTTGTGAAAGATATCTGAATATTCATTCACTACTGGGACTGATTCAAGATCGGGAGTTTCAAAACTAGAGTCCCTAACTCAAACAAGATGATAGGCACATCCCTTAGATATCATTTTCCTAGATCATTGTTAGGAAAAAAACTGACCCCTAAATGCTGAAGTACTACCCTTCCACTCTAGGACGGGTTCATTCAGAAACTCAACCTAGCCAATTATCTTTTAGCAGTCGACTGTGGCATAGCAGGAATAAAGCCAACCTATGCCGAGAATGACATCAAAATTAGTCATCTCTAATTCGACTAAGTCTACTAAAGTGAATTTCTGAGATGCCATAATTGGATAATTCCTGTTTACCCGTCGGGCTATGATAGTTTTACCCACTGGGGTAGAGACTGCGAAGGGTTCTACTAGAATTTTGGGACAAACTCCAAAATAAAATACTATATAAAGAGTAACAAAAGACAAAGAGGCTACTGGATGTAGCAAAGAGTAAACATATAAGTGAAAGATCGGTAACATACCAGTGACCATATCAGGAGAATTTTCCTGATCCTGTTGGTACTAAAGAGCATATAGTCTGCTTCGACATTGCCCACTAGTGGCACTGGAGGTGGCACCCCATTGATTCAAGCGATCAGACTGAGCTGAGGAAAGGTTACGCTGGCATTGTGGGCCAGCCTTAGGACCGTATTAAACTCTCTGACCTGACTCGATACACTCATAACACACATCACTGTCGGCTCTACATATACCCTTTTGATATTTGCCACAAGTTTGATAAAGTGGATAGGTTCGGGCACTACTAACACCATCCTGAGGTTAAGGTATTTGTGCCCTATCTCTGAATTTAAGGATCGGAGCACTGACTTGGGAAGGAACTGGAATCAAATAATTTGGTTGGAACTGATAACGGTTACCACCCTCTGTCTTAGGCTAAGTGAAATTGAGATTACCTATTCTCGCTCTCTTATTTTCTCTCTTTATTTCTTTCTTTCTATGCTTTCCCACCTCAATCTGTTGGGCATAAATCATATTCCTGGGTGGGATAACAACCTGTTGATTGCTCTGAGCTACTACTAAATAAGATAAAGTAAGAGAGTCAATTTTAAATTCGCCATGAAAGACATGGTCATCCAGGGAATCTACTTGAACGGGTGGAGGTGCCAACTGATTCTCGATTATCCTTTCATTAGTCCTTTTAGGAGACATGTTCTATAATGCAAGGGAGAAAGGATTAGACTGGGAGTTAATTTTGACCTCATGCTCACTAGCACAACATGAATACTAAAAGAGGGGAAACTATTCCTAAAACATCTCATGGCCTCCTGTCCATAAGTGTGGCACACAACACACCCATGCACAAGACTCTACTAAATGCGGCTTTTTAGACTTCCTAGGACACTGTTGAACCTTAGGCTCTGATACCAATTTAAACGCCTCGAGTCTAGTACACGAAATGCTACAAGGTGCCTATGACCCCGAAGGACCACAAGCTAACCCATGACTGATATCTATAACTCAGCATTGCATGATATACTGTATAAATATGAAATATAAGTTTTAAGGCTAGAAAGTTCAAAAAACTATAACATGTCTGATAAAACAATATCTGAATGGGGTATAGAAATAACCAAAACTAAAATAAATTGTCTGAACATACTGTAGTCTGAATGCCTTTAAACTATCTAAAAACTGTGGAGTTAATGGGACATATACCCAACTAACTCTGAACTACTGAAATAAACTAAGTACTGAAGATATAAAATAATCAAATAATAATATCCTCGAATGACGAGGACTTACTGTTGACTCTGATTGCTGACACTGGTATACTACTGATGCTCTGGAGCTCATGCTTTTGAACCTACGATATAAAAAACCATAGCACAAATGCATCAGTATAATTAAATGTACTGGTATGCAAGTGAGGTAGGCTGAATGCAAAGGGTTTCTATGCATAAACAATACTAACTGACTGTATAACATGAACATGAGAATACATGCATGAATAGGTAACTAAAAATTAATACATGGTAATATTGACTACTGTGTATGAATACTAATAACATGACTTACTGATAATAGAGATAACTGATATTGAGTGTTGTATCTGACAGTCTAGATTCTGATGAAACTAGTTGAGTTTTGTACTGAAGAACTATCTGAGTTCAATTACTAAGATTGAGTGACTTTATCTGACAGTCCTAATTCTATAACTAAAACTATGGGAGAATTTATCTAACCAACCTGCCTCTAATAAGCTCTTATAGCTGAGTTGGTGTCTAATCTGTAACCCCAATTAGAAGGGTGCAAATACCACGCCACCGGTAAGGAAAATCTGTTAGTGACCCTCATTTGATAGTGTTAATCCACCCCATCAACCCTTAATTAACATTGTTGATGTCTCAAACTATGCTGGCTATATAGTTTTGGAACACAAGTATTGCTTTTAAGAATCACACCCTCTGCTGACAGTGTGTGTTCCCATCCTTGGGGTCACTCGATGCTGAATCCTACTCCTATCTGAATAGATACTGAATTGGACTGTACTGATCTGTTACTGATTATACTGATTAACTGGACTGAACTGAGTTCACTGGATTCTGTTGACTGATAAAATACTACTGAGATCTGATAACTGAATGAAATTTATGATATTTCTGAGTATTGAGATTACTAGATTACTGAGATTACTGAGTACTGGATTGATACTGAATATACTGAGTTTTCCTAAGTCATATGACTGACTTAATTCTACTGATCGTGTCTTGACTGAGAGTATCATGAAAACTGATACTAGCTCTAGGCACACAACTAAATTGTTGGGTATTAAATACCCCAGGACTCGATAGCATAATAAGTAAATCATGGTATACGCTTAAAAGCTCAACAATGGCTACATGTACATTATTCCTTTATTAAGTCATTTCAACGAACATTCGTGATACATTACTTGTACATGGATGAGAAAAACACATTAGCATACTACAACATGGCGTTATTTCATTCTCATAGACAATTTATGAAACACTTGCATGATACAACTTGCACATAAACTAGCATGGCATGATTTCTTTCTCTTATTAACTCACATGGCAATTCATCAAATACCTAGTGAGCAGAACATATGCACATAACACTATTTAATAAATACGCATCATAATTCACATTATCATTGACAAAATTCAAGGGTTTAACATGGTTTAACATGATACTACACATATATCACTTTACTTCAAATAGATATTGCAATTAAATCATGAACTAGAGAACCCATTTACATAATAGTCATGAACATAATCAAACTAAATCATGAAATTCACAGAACATTATCTTGAGTTTTTGAAAAGATTTCTTGGACTCCAAGGGTGGAAGGAACCCTTGGATGAACACTTGACATACCTTAGTCGGTGAATTCTTGAAGGTTGATGGTGAAATTTCTTGGAAATTGATTCTTGAATTGATAGTCCTAGGGTTTTGTTCTTGAGAATTTTGTGAATAATGAATATGATTAGCTAAAAGAGGGCTAAATTTAGTGTTATGAGGACTGAAAGGTGTGGGAAAAAGACTGAAATAACCCTAAAGACACAACTTTTAATGAGTGACAACTGTGCATCAACACGATACCTAAAGCATCGCGCAAGCCTCAGTAATTTTAGATCTGGCAACCTACAACAATATTAACCAATGCGATTGGTGATGCGGCATGCTAATATTGCATTGATCCACTATTTTTGGACTCCAAACGTTGTTTAAATAAGTTTTGAAAAATCCAAAACTTGTCTGGGAACCTTATTGACCTTCTTGATCATGAATTCAGAAAAATATAGAACATTTAAGAATATTAAGGTAGCAAAATGAGATTGCAAACTTTTGAAGGTAAAAATAAACTCAGTCTGGAAGCTTAGCTAGAATTTTCTAAGTCTGGGACCCCTTAAAAAGCATAAATGGTCTGAAATAAGTTTAGGATTTTTTTCCAGGGACTTACAATTGCGTCCTCATTCCATACATATACATTTATGTGAGAAACTGGTACCATTATAAATATTATTTTGAAAGAAAATAAGATATTTTATTGAAAACTCTCTTTGTGAACACGAACCGAAGAGGTGGGTTATGATATTGAGATATAAGTTAAATTATATGGGTTGTGAACCCCTTATGGGTCCTATTTTCGAAGTTGCAATCTTAGTATGTGTATAAAAAAAGGTCATGTGATGGCTTCCATCATTCATGTCATCATCATTGCATTGAATTTCATGTACATTTTACATGATTTTTCTTAGTTACCTTGACTTGTGCTTAGTTTCTATATATTCATTATATATATCTGTGTTGTTTTTCTTTCTTTCTTTCTCTCTCTCTCTCTCTCTCTATATATATATATATATATATATATATACACTAAAACTGTTAGTGAAAATAATGTGAGCTACCATTTGGGACTATTCTGCTTATAGGTAACATGCTCATAGTTTCTTACTTATGTTATTTTCTTCTTTTCTCAATCATTATAAAATACCTATTATGTACAAGTGGATCATACTCATACTTATTCTTCCCTTTAGATGTTGATCTTAGCATGAGTATGACATGCAGAAGTTAAAACTGTGCTATTTAAGGTATCGATTACTTTATGTCTTCAGATTTGACCCCAGTTCTCTTGTTATCTATCTGGATGCCTTTATTATAATTTTTAGAGTCAATTTATGTACTTCAAATGTAGTTCATACTATTAGATGCTCTACACTTATGACATTAGATTTTGGAATGCTTTTTCTATCTTTTTTTGATTTTATCCTTCACTTATATATATGTGTGACTTGATTTTGTTCTAGAAGTCTTATTTTACTTTATTACCTCATTTATCTCATACTTTTTCCTTAGGTAATGATTTGCATACTTGTTAATGTTGAACCACACTTATTTCCATCATGACTTTATTTTATGTCATGACAAATTAGTATAAGAGGAGATAGGTACACCCATCTTATAAGGGTAGGAGAAAAATGTCTAGTAGAGTCTCACAGATTGGTATGTAGATGTCTATATCTATCTTTAAGAGTTTATAAGATATCTTAAGGAAAAAATTCTATAATTTGATTTCTCTCCATACGGATCCTTTATACCCAATGTTCTAAGCTTATATTCTATTATTTTCTACATAGTTGGTGAGGACTAGGTCTAGAGAGGCTAGAGATACTGAATCGGCATCCGGCATAGGTCTTTAATTTGAGGATATGGCAAGGGTGGTGGTCGACCCAAAGTTAGATAAAGGGTACTAGAAACTGCTTCAGCTAAAGGACATGCTAGGAAAGCCTCTCCCAAGCCTGAGGTTATGTATTCAAGGTAGTATTATCAGTTAGGAGATGCGAGACAAATCAGGTTCCACAGGGTTTAGTCGACACGCTAGTATTTCAGGTTCTTTTTCTTTATCCCTTGAGTCATTTGAGGGTATTTCCTTAAGTGTACCTGGTATTCCTCAGCCTACGAGTGATATTCCACCCTCAGTGCTGATATATTATTATAGTATTCCTACTTCTGGGGTATAACAATCATCTAATGCAAATCAAGAGACAAATATTGTTAGCAAAGTAATAATGTAAACTATCTTGAATATGAAAACTTTCAATCACCTAAAAAGAATTTAAAGTATGATAGAAGGATCATCAAAGAGATTTTGAAGTCCATAACATATTCAAATAGATCTATAAGGAAATTGGTGACAACCAAGGATATCATTTAGGGCACAAATGGCTTTCATTTTTAGAATTTAGTCATATTTATAATCTGTTCATGTTTGTAGTTTGAATGTTTTTGCAAGACCTTTATAAATAGTCTTAACTGTTCCATATTAGGGTTAGTTAGAGATTTTGGATAGTCCTACTTTATGAGCTCAAGTTTAAACCCTTTTATTTCATCAATGAACCTCTCTTAAAAACTTTGGTAAGGTTTTCCTTGTATGAGTTTATTCTTTTCTCCCATAGATTTATTCTAGTAAATAAATCTTTCAATTACTTTATTTACCCTTCTTTCTTCTTATTTCTATTCTCTCCAATCTAATTTCGTACTTTAAATGAGAATCTTTTGATCTTATCTCTATTTTATTTATTGTGTTCATCTTTGTTGTGTTATTTTACATCAACTAGTAGTAGAGTAAGGCTAAATAATTGTTCCTACAATACTTAATTCATGGCTAAAATCATTTAAAAATCCAAAAAGAAAAAGAATTTGAAAGAAAAGGAAAAATGATCAACAAATTGGATTAATTTTTTGAGTTGATGTTGTTGGATTATGTTGGAAATAGCCTAAAGTACTTGAATATCGAACTTGAGAGCATTTGAAGGTGATTTGGAGTTGATTTTTCCTATTTTCAGTCATTTTTGCACAAAAATTCTTCACTATTCAAAATGCAAAAAATTGAGTTTTGAAGATATTTTGTGTGAAACTTTTCCCCATCTTTAGAATGTAAGTTGTTTCCTTCATGGTAAACTATATCATATTCTAGTTTTTGGGATCTAAGAATAAATTCAGAGTCAAAATTGAATGAACAATTGAGCAATATTTCCTTGTCCAAATTTCTTAAATTTTTTGGAGTTTGAGTTGATTTCTTGCTTCAAAACCTATTAGGTGCTGCTTAAAATTATCCATATAGGTTAGATAACCTATATTTGAGTTGGGTATTGATTGACTTGAATATTACTTTGAATAACTTTCTTATTAATTCAAGATTCTACTAGTCATTCATAACTAATCGTTTGCTTTCTTTAGGATACTTGTTTGTATACTTTGTTTTAGTAATTATATGCCTTAAATTTGTTTCATATTAATTCATTCTTGCTTTTCTCTTTGTTTTCTTTGTGAATTTCTTGATTTATGTCTTCTAGCTTTATTTGTCCTTCTTTGTTATTGATATAGACTTCACTATGAACTTACTTGGGTGCTTACTTTAGGTTGATTGAGTTGTTGGTTACAGAAGAGATTTGAGATAATTTTCTTTAGGACAAAAAGACACGAGTTGATGAGATTAATTGTGTGAGATCTAAAAGCCTTGACCTTAAGTGTATATACGAGTGTTGAGTGAGACATATGAGTGTGTGAATTTGTGAGGTTCCTTGTCTTTATTGCTACTTTATTTCAGTTAAAAGCATGTCTTCCATAGCTTTGGATGATCTTTGTGATGATGATCCTGAAGATTATGGCTATCAGGATACTTATTCTTTGAACAATGATTTTGAAAATGATGATACTTGAAGGCATGACTCTTCTGTATACTCTTATTTGTGATGAATCTAATAGTGCAGAAAGTGACTATGGGCCTGATTATGATAACAAGAAATCTTGTAGGAAATCTCACCTTTATACTATGGTTTCTAAGTCCAAATATGAACATCAGGGTTGTTTTTATGTAATTTTATTGGTTGAGAAGGTGGTAGATCATTCACCAAAATAGGAGAGACAAGAATTAATATTTATGGTAGAAAGATTTTACATCAATCAAATGATGATTTAAATTCTTTGATAAAACGAGATCATTTTGGTAAACACCATGAGTGGGATGAAGAATGCATTGACCAATTTATGGAAGAAACAAAAAAAATATTTCATATTTATGATAAAATTAAAGGACTTTGTGGTTTCATGGATATATATAACAAAAATTCCATAAATATTACAAGTTCAAGCATGGTTGAGCACTTAATTTGACTTGAAAACATCCTCAACCAAATCGATTGTCATGGCCAAATGAAAAACAAACTTTATAGATCACAAGACAAATTTTGGTGGAGCTCCAACTTGGAAAGTTTCATCATATTATCCCAATAAGAGCTTCTAATTTGTTTCTTGGAAAATCTTGGATAATTGACTATGGGCTTGGTGAGGGATATAAATGTGACAATGTAAACTATCTTGAATATGGAATCTTTCAATCACCTATAAAGAATTTAAAGTGACATAAAAATATTATAAAAGAGCTTTTAAAGTCCATAAAATGCCCAAATGGATCTATAAAGAAAGTGGTGACAACTAAAGAGGTCATTAATGGCTCAAATATCTATCATTATTATAATTTGATCATATTTAAGATTTGCTTATGTTTGTAATTTGACTAGTTTTACAAGACCAATATGAACGGTCTTAAGTCTTACATATTAGGGTTAGTTAGAGATTGAATATTGAGTATGCTCTTTGCGAACATAGCTTTTGCCCTATTATACGCTTAATGAACCTCTCTTCAATACTTTATGTAAGGTTTTCCATGTATAAGTTCATTCTCTTCTTTCATGGATTTATTCTAGTAATTAAATCTTTTAGGTGCTATATTACCCCTTCTTTCTTCTAGTTTCTATTCTCACCAATCTAATTTATTTCACTTTTTAAAATCATTTTATTTCATCTCTACTTTATTTATTATGTTCATATTTGGTGTATCATTTTACATCATTATCTATGGTACCCTTACGTGTGGACTCCTTTCCTACCAAACATACTATTCCTTCAATTTCTTCAGGTACAACTATGTCTTCTAATAATCAAAAGATATTTGATAGATTTATTCACATGGATCCACCCAAATTTAGTGGAGCTATTGGCAAGGATGCCTATGAGTTTATGATTTATTGCTAGAAGAAGTCATAATATTAGATACCTTGAGTCTCATGGAGTTGCTTATACTACCTACCAATTGATAAATATGGCTAGGGATTGTTGGAGGTTGCTTGCTAGCTGTAGGACTTTAGGTTTGGTTGCTATGACTTACATTCAGTTTTTTAGTCTTTCTTGAAGAGATTTATGTCGTATAGTTTGAAAGATCAAATGCGTGATGAGTTTGATTATTTGGAGCAAGTCTCCATGTCTAATGCAGTTTATAAGGCACATTTTCAAACCTTAAAAAGATATTCAGCCGCTAGTGTCTCCACCAATTTTGGGAGAATTCAAAAGCTTGTGAAGGGGTTGGATTATACATATAAATGGGCTACATTATAGATAGCAGTTTAAGGTTCTTCTCTCTAGAGTATTATTAATCATGCTAAGATAATCAAGTCTATTATCCAGGCTATATCGGAAGGCTCCAAAAAGGTTTCTTATCAGGGTGAGTTTAGTGGTCAGACCTTTTGAGATAGAGATTTCTCTAGTAGAAGTTCTAGTGGTTATCATAGTAGGTTGTTAAAATCCATGTTGCAGGGATTAGGTGGTAGACCTTCATGTCTTGCGACTTCTGGTAGTTAGGTATTGAATCATATGGGTGGAGGTTCCAAGATCAATTTTTAGGACCGAGTTTGTCATTCTAGTTCATATATATCTTTTCATATAGAGTTAGGCAATAAGGTATATTTTGTATCTAATAAGTTTGTCAATATGGCCAAGGATTGTCCTCGATGTATGTTTGGACTCACTTGATAGAGTTCTCAACTTCAGCTTTTCCCAACTCTGATTTCTACAGTGAGAGGTAGTCCATAGAGTTATAAGAGTGGTGCTAGTGGTACTGGTGTTTCTAAAGGTATAGGTGAGGTAGCTTATAAAAGTGGATGCATGGTTACTCAGTTTGGGAATGGAGATGCTTAGTGATATGTTATACTTGGGAGAGCCGAGGCAGAACCTTCTGATGTACAAATGATAGGTATTGTCCCAGTTTGCTATAGATTTTCTTCCATACTATTTGACCCTATGTCTGTATTATTTATGTATCTATATATTATTCTTCTAGTTTTGATATTGCATATGAGTCTCTTTCTATGCCTTTTGATAGTTCTACCCTCCTAGAAGACTCTTTAGTAGTGTATCAGATGTACCAATCTTGTGTTGTTTTCTTTGTAGGCTATGAAACATAGGTGTAATTGGTTATATAGGTATGATTAATTTTGATATTATGTTGGTTTGGCTTGTTTAGCTCCTTATTAGGCTATTTTATATTGTTATGGCAAGAGTGTGACCTTAGAAACACTGGGTATGGTGGGGTTAGTTTGGAAGGATATGCTTAATTCTGAGTTTGAAGGGTGTTATACCTTTAAAACAGGCTTCTCGCATGATAGAGAAAGGTTAGGTTCCTTAATTAGCTCATGTCTATAATGCTAGAATTGCCTCACTGCCTTCTATGAATTTTATTAAGGTTATTCACGAGTTCATGGATGTGTTTTCTATGGATTTGCTTATTATGACTCCGAATTGTGATGTTAATTTTCTATTGATGTGGACCCGAGTACAAGCCTATTTACATCCCTCCTTATAAGATGGTCCCAACTGAGTTGAAGGAATTAAAGGAGTAGTTGTAGGATAAGTTAGGTAAGGGGTTTATCAGATGTAGTGTATCTCCTTGGTGTATCGCCATCCTGTTCGTGAATGAAAGGATGGTTCTATGGGTATGTGCATTGATTATAGATTTTTGAACAAAGTGACAATTAAGAACAAGTATCCTTTTCCATTCACTGATGATCTATTTGACCAGTTTCATTGTTCTTTGGTGTTTTCTACAATTGAGTTAAGATTTGGTGTCACCAGTTTTAGATTAGAGATTCAAATATTTTTAAAATGGCATTTCTCACTTGATATGAGCATTATGAGTTTTTGATCATGTTATTTGGATTATATTGACCAATGTTTCTATAGAGTTCATAAAATTGATTAACTGGGTATTTCCATCGTATCTCAACTCCTTTGTGATGGTATTTATTGATGTCACCTTAGTTTAGTCCAAGAATAAGTCCGACCATGTGAAGTAGCTTATTTTGTCATATGGTGACCTATGATGGTATTATTATTGATCCAACCAAGATAGCAGCAATTCATGATTGGGCTAGACTTACTTCTCTTATCTAGATTCAATGTTTTATTGGTTTGGCATATTATTATCAGCGTTTTGTAGATGGTTTTTCATCTATTATGGCTTCTTTGACCAAGTTAACTCTGAAAAGGTTTTATTTCAATTGTCAAATGCGTGTAAAAAGGCTTCAAAAACAAAGAAAAAACTATTAACTTCGGCTCCTATTTTGACTTTGCCTATGGAGGGTGTGGGTTTTACCATATTTTATGATATTTTTTATTTTGATTAGGGTGAGGTGTTGATGCAAGAGGGTGAAGTAACTTCTTATTCCTCTGATTAGGTGAATGCCCCAAGAGATATTAACCTACCCATAATTTGGATTTGGCATCCATAGTGTTTGTGTCGAAGTTATGACATCACTACCTGTCTGAGTTCCTTGTTAGATTTTTATGGACCATCATAGCTTTCAGTGTTTCTTCATCCAATGGGATCTTAGTATGAGACAATGGTATTGGCTTGCATTTCTTAAGGATTATGATCTCATTATTTAGTATTATCTAGGAAAGGCTAATGTGGTTGTTAGTGCCTTGAGATTACCTGGGCATGTTTAGCCTCTATTGATGCTAGATCTTCCTTGATGGAAAAAATTTAAGCTCACTAGTTTGATGATGAAAGTTTGATGGTAATTTCTGATAAGGTGCTGAGTGGTTGTGTAAGGCAACATCTCTTAATTCTGATGGTTTTTTAAGAATTAGAAGTTGAGTTTGTGTACCGCGGGTTTGTAGATAAGTGAGATTGATTTTGGAGAAGGCATATTGCTCTTGATACTCTATTTATTTAGGAATGACCAAGATGTATAATAATCTGAAGCAGCTTTACTAGAGGAGAGGTATGAAGAAGGATCTGGCCAACTTTATATCTCTTTACTTATGTTATCACTTGGTTAAGGTCGAGCATCAGAGATTGATTTGCTTACTTTAAAGATTGCCCATTCCTAAGTGGAAGTGGGAGTGGATAACAATGGACTTCATAAGTGAGTTACCTCATACATCTCATGGGTCTGACAACATTTAGGTCATTGTGGACCAATTGACCAAATAAGCCCATTTATACCTCTTCAGATTTCCTTCAGTGCTAAGAGGTTGGATCGTATTTATGTTTGTGAGATAGTTTGAATATATGTGATACCCATGTCTAATTTCAGATAGAGGCTCAGAGTTCACTTCTAGATTAAAGCAGAAAATCCAAGAGGAGTTAGGTACTAAGGTTGACCGTAGCACAATTTTTCACCCCTAGACCGATGGTCAGTCGGAGCAAACTATTCAGGTTTTGTAGGATATGTTCCACAAATGTGTTATGAACTTCGAAGGTCTGTGGGAGAAATATTGGCCATGGAGGAGTTTTCTTATAATAATTCAACCATTCAAGTACTGAGATGGAACCTTTCGAGGCATTGTACGGTTGGCATTGTCAGTCTCCTTTTTGTTTGTTTGAGTCCTCAAAAGTTAGAAGTAACACCCCAGATTTTTGGTCCTTGAAAATTTCTTGAATTTTAAGCCTACTTCCAAGACTATGACTCACTATATAAGTTGTAGGGTGTCTATGCGGGTCGTAGAGCCCTATTTTAATGTGCCCAGTAAAGGCTGACCTAGCTTATTTCATGGTGAAGACTAGATGTAATAAGTCATTCATACTCCTAATGAGTCATAGAGTGATTCCGTAGGAAACCTAGTATAGGTGCACAAGTCATTATGACTAAGACTTTATAAGTCATAAGGTCTATTTATGAGTTATAGGGTACTAGACGTAAGGTATCATATTTAGGGACCCTTTTATTTTGCCTTGACAACAATTAGGACCCTATGAATCATTAGGTAACTTAATTAGTCATATAGTGAACTCGTAGGGTCAACAATTGTATGCCTTAAGACACTTTATTGAATACGAGTCAAGGGAACGATTCTTATCCAGTCGCTACGAGTCTTACGGTGACCCGTAATGACTGGGCGGCAACTTTAAGCATATTTAAGTGGGGATATTTTTTTCGATTCCCTCCTCCCCCACTTAGACCCCACGTCTATAATACACAAAAAAGGTGTTATTTTCACCCTTTAACATATAAAACACACTTTTAAACTCTCTCAAATTCCCCACTCAGAGACAAGACTAGGGTTTCTAGAAATTGGTCATCTAGAGGTTCTTAATGGTGATTTCTCTTCCTAAATACTTGATATATCAATCATATGACTCTACCCTTAAAAACTTTTTGTTTAAAGCATGAAATTATTTAATTGTTTATACAAATTTAAACATGGGTTTTGATATGGGTTGAGTGTTTCGGAATGAATATTTCGTAAATTGGATTCCCATGATGTTATATGCATTATTCCTGCTTTATTTATGATTTTAAGCTTAAGGGGTGCATGGGAATGGTTAATAAACTAAGAGGACATGGTTTCCCACAATTTCATGAATTTCGGTAATTGAATTGGTATAACCTCAACTTTAACGCCCCAAGATTACAGCCTGGGCATCACATGACCCTTACTACGTCAAAAGACCAGAAGCTAACCCATGAATAGTACCTGTTGTGAGCACTGAATATAATACTAGAATATATGTGGAAGAAATTTAAAAATGTCATAAGGTTCTCAAAATACTGAAATAACATCTAAGTATAACTGATAATAACATCTGAAAACTGAATAATTGACTATGCTAGTCTTAGAACCTCTAACTATCTAAATATGGAGTTGATGGGACAAACCCCCAACTAACTCCATCTTAAATAACTATTGAACTGTTGGAATACTGAAATATATAAACACTGTCCTCAAAATATGAGGACTTACCACAATAACTGCTGCTAATAGCCTGAGCTGTTAAGTACTTTCAAGAACCTGAGCGTCCAAACCTATGATATGAGACATCCTAGAGAAAAAGAAAGTATGCGATCAGTATGTGAAATGTACTGGTATGCTAAGTGAGGTAAGATTGATATACATGGGTTCATATGCATAAGATGATCACTGACTAAATGAATATCATGAAGTAACTTGATGAGAGTACATGCAAAACTGTAACTATTGAACATGCAATATTGTGCGTAAAGGTACACATCGTGTATTTGAGAATATGCTTAAACTGAGTACTGAATTCTGAAGACTGAGTAACTGATAACTGATAGTCATGATTTTGTAGAATAGACTGAGTTCTTTACTGAATACTGAGACTAAAACTATAAGTATGTGAGTGTTCATCTAACAAACATACCCAATATAGACTGATTTGGGGTCCAACCTGTGACCCCAGTTGGAAGGGTTTTAGCACCTTGCCATAGTATACTAACAATGTTGTGTCAACCCTAATCTTGAAGGAAGACTCATGAAATATATATAATATTGCATCAACCCTAGTTTGGAAGGATCACTAGACTGTACTAAGCTTGACTGAGCTGACCCTGATCATTTTGACTGACTGAACTGGACCGAGTTCACCGAGTTCTGTTAACTGATTGAGTACTACGGACCTTGACATTTATAGGGATGATTCTAGAACTACTGCAACTAAGTAAACAACTAGATTTTGGGTAATAAATACACCTAGTACTCGATAGCATAATTGATTAACTCATATCACAACTTTAGCAATACAACAATAGGTTACCATGCATAATTTACTCATATAAACATTTTATCAAAAATTTTGGGAGCACGATTGCTATACATGAAAACTAACCACATAGGGCATCATAATTACAACTTGCAACTTGAAAATTCTTGGGTTTTGACATAAGTGATTCATAATTCAATGTACATGCTAACTTAATCTCATGGAATTCATAAAAGATCTTAGCTTAAAATCCATACAATAGCACAAACAGGAGCATAATTCACTTCAAAATATGAGAATCAGAATTTAATTTTTGGAACAGGTTCTTGAACTCCAAGGGTGGAAGGAGACCCATGGATGAACACCTAACATACCTTGATTGTTGATTTCCCAAGAATTGTCCTACATTCTTGGGACTTGGACTTGAACTTGATGAAACTAGGGCTTAGTTCATGAGAGTATTTGTGAGATAATGAGTAAATTTTTCCATTTGGGAGGTTTAATTTCACGTTATGGCTTAGTATTGTAAGGGAAAAATGACCCAATTACCCCAACAAATCCATAACTTAATACACAAAACTTGCCCACTGACGCAATAAGTGATGCTCTACGTCGATGAGGTCGACACGATCACAGACGCATTGAATCGATGGTGCTGACGGGATAGCCAATGTGACTCATAATCATCACGTTGGCTTGCTATTTTGGTTATCTAAACATGACTAAAACGATGTTCAGAAATTTTGTAACTCACCTGGATGACCTATTGATATCTCCGATCATGAATCAACTTAAAAATCAACATTTTAAGGTCATATGGATCGAAAATAAGATCATCAAATTTCAAAGGCTAAAAATGATTCTAAGTCTTAACACTTATAAAAGCTAAGTCTGGGACCCCTTTTTGCATGCTATAAAGGACTGAATTGAATTAGAACTTTTCAGGGTCGTACAGTATCTCTCCTTTGGGATCATTCATCCTCGAATGAGACTAACTAAACTGGGAGGAACTGAGGAGTTATACTTACACTGACATACATAAATGAAGCATGACTGAATTCTGGAGACATGATACATGACTAAACTATTTTATAAATGCATGAATGATATGAGAATGTTATGTAGCTGTAATTGAGTATGGAATATAGTAAATCTAAGGATAGTTGTTACCTTAGGCTAAGTCTGAGTTTGCGAAGAAGAGGTAAGGATACTTGGTTTGCATGTCTGCCACTTCTTACCATGTATCTTACTCAACAGACTGATTCTGCCAAAGAAACTTCTTTGTTCATTAGTTTGTGAATCTGCCGATCAAGGATTTCAACTGGGACTTCATTATAAGAGAGACTATTCTGAACATCTACACTCTTTGTAGGGACTACAACTGCTAGGTCACCAATGAACTTCTTTAGTAAGGAGACGTGAAACATTGGGTGCATTGATGCTAAGTATGCAGGTAACTCAAGCTCATAAGCTACCTTACTGAAATGACTCAGAATCCTATAAGGACCATCATATCGGGGACTAAGCTTCCCCTTCTTACAAAATCTCTTCACCCCTTCATGGGAGAATTTTCAAATACATATAATCACTAATCTCAATTTCAAGATCTTTTCTTCTCACACTTGCATAAGATTTATGTTGGCTCTGGCTGTCTTAAGCCTCTCCCTGATCAACTATACTTTCATTAAGGCATCAAATACAAAGTCAAGCCACACTTCCACGTCCTCACCTACCTTAAACCAACCAATGGGAGATTTATATCTTCTCTCATAAAGAGCCTCAAATAAGGTCATCTGAATACTAGAATGGTAGTTGTTTTTATATGCAAACTCAATCAAAGTTAAGTGGTCATCCCAACTATCCTTAAAGTCAATGACATATGCTCTCAATATATCTTTTAAAGTCTAAATGGTCCTTTCTTCTTGACCATCGGTCTGAGGGTGAAATGTTGTACTGAAGTGGACTTGGGTACCAAAACCCTTTTGGAAGGCTTTCAGAAAGTGAGAGGTGAACTTTTTATCTCTATCTGAAATGATGGACAACTAGGACACCATGAAACCTAACCAACTATCTGATATAGAGCCTGGCATAGTCCTTGGCTGAATAAAAAGAATGAACTGGCAAAAAATGAGCTGATTTGGTCATCCTGTCCACAATGACCCAAATCAAATCATGTTGACAATAAGTACGAGGCTAACTATCGTGAAATCCATGTTCACTTTCTCCCACTTGCAAGTGGGAATACTGAATTCTTTCATAGACCCACTAGGCTTCTGATGTTTAATCTTAACATACTGATAGTGGAGTACTTAGCTACAAACTCTACAATATCCCTCTTTATCCCACTCCACTAATAGACTTCCCGCAAGTTGCGGTACATCTTAGTGGCCCCTGGATCAATAGTGTAACGTGCACCATGTGGTTCACCAAGAATTTATTGCCTCACACCATCAACACATGGTACACATAGCCTTCCTTGGCAACGTAACACACCATCTCTCCCTTGGGAGAAACCCTCTACTTTCTGGTCTCTAACTGACTCTTTCAGCATCATTAAACTGGGATCTCTATCCTTCTTTTCTTTTACCTCAGAAACTAAAGAAGATTCATAACTATTCTACATCTAAACACTTCTCTCAACCGAATCAACCAAATCGACACCTAGTCAGGCAGGATGATGAACTTTTTGAACTAACTTCTTCTTACCATTCTCAATGTGAGTAAGCAACACTACCCATGGATAACCTAATGAGGGTATCTACCATTACATTGGCCTAGTTTGGATGATACAGAACACTCATGTCATAGTCTTTTAACAACTCTGACCACCTTCTCTGATGCAAGTTTAGGTATTTCTATGAAATAACATACTACAGGCTTTTGTGGTCTATGTATACATCAACATGTACTCCATAGAAATAGTGGCTCCAAAATTTTAAGGCTAAAATAATAGCTACTAACTCAATATCAT
The DNA here is from genome assembly GCF_002878395.1 of Capsicum annuum. Classification (NCBI taxonomy): domain Eukaryota; kingdom Viridiplantae; phylum Streptophyta; class Magnoliopsida; order Solanales; family Solanaceae; genus Capsicum; species Capsicum annuum. The sequence continues at coordinate 192,724,426 of NC_061119.1, read as the reverse complement.
AGGTAGGATAATTCTTTACATGGGGATTAAGATTGTTAGAGGCATAAGGTACAACCTCACCCCACTGTATCATTACACACCCCAAGCCAACTTTAGAAGCATCACAATGTACAAAAATCCCATCTGAACCATCAGGTAAAGTCAAAATTAGGGTTGTAGTAAGTTGAGTCTTCAACTCCAGAAAACTCATCTCACAAGAATCTGATCACTGAAATTTAACTTTCTTCTGAGTCAATATGGAGATGAGGGATGCAATAGAAGAAAATCCTTTAACAAACCATTGGTAATAGCCATCCAAACCCAAGAAACTCCTTATATCTGATAGAAAGATGGGTCTAGGCCAGTTTTTCACAGCTTTGGTCTTTCGTGGATCAAATTTAATGACATCATTGAAAACTATATGACCAAGGAATGCTACTGACCTTAGAAAAAACTCTTAATTACTAAATTAGCTAACAACTGATGGGATTTGAGAGTCTATAATACTATTTTGAGATGGTTTGTTCACTGCGGGAGTAGATAAGAATGTCATCGATGAAGACAATTAAAAATATGTCCAAGTACGACTTGAACACTTGATTCATCAAGTCCATGAAATTTGATGGGGCATTGGTAAGACCAAATGACATTACTAGATACTCGAAGTGACTATACCGAGTTTTGAAAGATATTTTTAGAATGTCACATTCTCTGACTCTAAGCTGATGATAGTCGGATCTGAGGTCTATCTTAGAAAAGTAACTGGCACCCTGAAGTTGGTCAAATAAGTCATCGATTCTAGGAAGTGGGTACTTATTCTTGATGGTGACTTTGTTCAACTGACAGTAGTCTATAAATATTCTAAGAAAACCATCTTTCTTTCATATGAATTGAACTTTTGCACCCCAAGGAGATATACTGGGCTGATAAAATCATTGTCTAAGAGGTCCTTCAACTATTCTTTCAACACTTTAAGTTTATCTGGAGCAATTCTGTATGGAGAAATAGAGATATGCTAGGGATCAAGAAGAAGGTCTATTCCAAAGTTAATATCCTTTTTGGGAGAAACTTTGGGGAGGTATTTCGGAAACATATCTGAAAATTCACTTGCAACTGGGACTGACTAAAGATTAGGAGTTTCGAAACTAGAGTCTTTGACTTGCAACAAAGTATAGACACACCTCTTGAATATAGTTTTTCTTGCTCTAGGTATGAAATGAGCTGACCCTTAAGCAATGTGGTATTACCCCTCCATTCGAGGATAGGTTCATTTGGGAACCTAAAATAGACAACTTTGTTTCTACAATCAACTAAATCATAGCGCAAATGGATTTGATCCATGCTGAAAATGATGTCTAAATCTATCATCTCTAAATCTACTAAGTCTACTGATGTAACTTTCTGAGACACCATAACTAGACAGTTCTTGTATACCCATCGGGCTATGATAGACTTATCCACTGGGGTAGAGAATGATAAAGGCTTTGTTAGGATTTTGGGACTGACTTCGAAGTAGCTATATAAGGAGTTACAAAAGACAGAGAAGCTCCAGGATCTAATAAAGCATAAACATGTAAATGGTAAACTTGTAACGTACCAGTGATCACATTAGGATAACTTTCTTGATCCTGTCGGGACTAGTGGCACTGAAAGCGACACCCTAATGAGATGAATGACCAAAATAATAGGGAATGGTTATGCTGACTCTGCGAACCCATCTAAGGACACTCTCTGATTATATGACCTAGTTTACTACACTCAAAACACACATCTCTTCCAGCTTTTCAGACACCCTGATGATTTTTGCCACTCTTCTGACAATGATGATTTGTTCAGGCACTGTTCACACTACCCTGAGATTTAGAGCCTGGTGCCCTCTCCTTATTACCATTTTTGAATTTAGGCACCAGAACACTGGCTAAGGACTGAGCTGGGACTGAAGATTTCGGGCAGAACTAATGACAATTACCATCCTCTAACTTAGGTTGAGAAAAACATAAGCTACCTATTCTAGACCTCTTGGTTTTCCTTTCTTTCTCCTTAATTTTTTGTTCCTGAATCTATTTAGCATGGACCATCAACCTAGCTAAGTCCATCTCCTTAATGAGCATTGCGGTCCTACAATCCTTAACTACACTATCAGACATACCAAACACAAACTTGCTCATCTTAGACCTATTATTAGCTACTACCTGAGGGGCATACCTGGGCATACCTGGCCAACCGAGTAAACTTGAGGGACTATTCTTTCACTATCATATTGCTCTGCTTCAGATTGATGAACTCTAACACCTTAGCTTCGCTCAACTCCAATGAGAAAAACCTATCTAGAAAGCAAATAGTAAACTCTTCTAATTCTATAGGCCTTGAATCTGTGCCCCTATCTACCATCCACTGCTTAAACCATGCATGAACTATAACCTACAACTGATAGGCAGCTAACTCAGCATTCTCACTAGGGGTTACCCCCATAATGTTTGTTACCTTCTGCACCATATTAAGGAATTCCTGTTGGTTCTCTTTAGACTTAGACCTTGAAAATGAAGGAGGGTTGACTTGGGTGAAGTCCTAAATTCTAGCTGTAGCAGTATTGGCCACAAGGTTAGCTAAAATAGTGGCTAGATGAAAATTCTGAGCTACCACAGAATGAGCTAGAGTGGTGAAATCTGCTCTAAATTCTGTGTGAGAAATATGCTCATTCAGGGGATCTTCCTGAATGGGCGAAGGTGTTAGCTGGTTCCCAATTCTTCTTCCGTTGGTCTTTTTAGGAGGCATATCCTGTAAACAAAAGGAAAATTTAGATTAGATATAGAGTTTAATTTGAGCTCATTCTTACCAGCACGATACGAACACTGAAAAAGGGAACTTTTCCTAAAAATGCATTATAGCCTCTTGCTTATAAGTATGGTGAACTACACACCCATGAACAAGATTCTACTTGACGTGACTTTCAGCCTCCCTATGATTCATTAGAACCTTAGGCTCTAATATCAAGTTTTTAATTCCCTGACAGTACATCCTAGTCATCACACGGTGCTTATGACCCCAAAGGACTACAAGATGAACCATGAATGGTACCTACTGTGAACACTTAATATAATATTGGAATATACGTGGAAGAAATATTAAAATGACATAAGGTTCTCAAAATACTAAAATAAGAACTAAGTATTACTGATAATGACATCTAAAAACTGAATAACTGACTATGATAGTCTGAGACCCTTTAACTATATAAATAAGGAGTTGATTGGACAAACCCCCATCTAACTCCAACTGAAATAACAACTGAACAGCTGGAATACTAAAATAGAAAAACTCTGCCCTCAAAATATAAGGACTCAACACTCCAACTATTGCTAATATCCTGAGCTGCTAAGTACAATCAGGAACCTAAGACTCTGAACCTATGATATGAGAAATCATAGTGCAAAAAAAAGTATATGATCAGTACGCAGAATGTACTGGTATACTAAATGAGGTAAGGCTAATATACATAGGTTTATATGCATGATATAATAACTGACTGAATGGACATAATGAAGTAACTGGATGAGAGTACATGCAAAGATATAACAACTGAACGTAATGAATATGTAATACAATGCATTTAGGTATACATCATGTATCTGAGATTATTCTAAAACTGAGTATTAAATTATGATGGCTGAGTAATTGATAACTGATAGCCATGGTTTAGTAGAACTGACTGAGTTCTTTAATGAATAATGAGACTAAAACTGTAACTATGAGAATGTTCATCTAACCGACATACCCCGATATAGACTAATTTGGGGTCCAACCAATGACCTAAGTTAGAATGTTGTTAGCACCTTGTGACGGGATACTAAAAATGCTTTGTCAACCCTAATCTGGCTGGAAAACTCATGAAATATATATATTATTGCGTCAACCCTAGTATGGCAGGAGAATGAGTTACCCTACACTAGCTATGTAGTTCTATAATTCAGGGATTGCTACTAAGGGTCAAACCCTAATTGGAAGGAATTACCCCATCCCTAGGTTTGCTCAGTGCTAAATCCTACTCCCAACTAAAAGATGTTGATAACTAGATAGTACTATGCTCGAATGAGCTGACCCTGATCGTTTTGACTAACTGAACTGGACTAAGTTCACTGAGTTCTGTTAATTGACTGAGTACTACGATTCTTGACCTTTACTAGGACGATTCTATAACTATTACAACTAAGTTAACAGATAGATTTCGGGTAATAATACCCCCAAGACTCGATAGCATAATTGGTAAACTCATATCATAACTTTAGCAATACAACAATAGGTTACCATGTATAATTTCCTTTTATGAATAGTTTATCAAACACTTAGGGAGCATGATTTCTATACATTAAAACTAACCACATAAGGGATCATAATTACAACATTCAACTTTCAAATTCAAGGGTTTTGACATGAGATATTCATAATTTAACGCACGTGCTAACTTAACTAATGGAATTCATAAAATATTTTAATTTGAACCTATACAACAATACAAATATGAGCATAATTCAATTCGTAGCATGGGAATCATAATTCATGTTTTAAAAAGGGTTATTAAACTCCAACGGTGGAAGGAGACCCAAGAATGAACACCTAACATACCATGATGATTGATTTTCCGAGAATTGTTGTGAATTTTTATGACTTGGACTTGAACTTGATGAACCTAGGTCTTTGTTCTTGAGAGTATTTGTGAGATAATGAGTGAATTTTGCTGTTTGAGAGGTTTAATTTCATGTTATGGATGAGTATTATAGGGGAAATGACCTAATTACCCTCACAAACCCATAACTTAATACAAAAAATATGCCTGGTAATGCGATAGGTGTTGTTCTGTGTTGATGGGGTCGATGAGATCACTGATGCATTGCATCAATGGTGCCGAGGAGATAGCCAATGTGATGCATCATGATAGCGTTGGCTCGCTATTTTTGTCATCCAAATATGACTCAAACGATTACTGAATATTCCGAAACTCACCCAAGATGACCTATTGACTTCCTTAATCATGAATCAGCTTAAAAATCAACATTATAATGTCGTGAGGATCGAAAATAAGATCATCCAATTTTTAAGGCTAAAAATGATTCTAAGTCTTAACACTTAGCTGAATTTTTCTAAGTCTGGGACCCCTTTTGGCATGCTATAAAGGAATGAATTGAACTAGAACTTTACTGGGTCATACATCAACCCAATAATTTAAAATTAGCTTTGAATATGATTACATGTATAGTGAAAATACCTTTGGAACCCTTGTATCGCATAAACGGAATTTGAAATATAAATTGATTTATTGAACCTTGGGGATTATGGATACCCTATATGAATGAGTAATTGAACCTGGAGGGGTCATGAATTCACCCATGTGAATGGTTAATTAGTATGGCATATAGTGTTACTTTGCAAATGACATTGGTACGATGATACCGATGGGGTAACTTAATAAATTGGTTCAATGAATGGGAATGTGTGAAAATATTTTAAATTGGGTTTAAAGGGTACTGTAGCTAGGCCATAAAAGTAGAGGTCCTAAGGGACCAATATTGGAAATTGCATTTTCCAGCAGGAGTTATAATTGGTTGAGTAGTTTGAGTCCTTCTTTGCTTTATGATCGGGTGGTTTGAGTCCCCCTTATTACAGTAGCGGGTGCTCATGTCACCCTTGATATATGATTGAGAGGTTTGAATATCCTGTGCAGATATGTTATTATTATTCATATGTTGGGCACCCTATTCATAGTAGGGAGAGCTGAACCTATATAGCCTGTGTGTCACAACTCGAGCCTACCCCCTTAGTCGCGATAATAGTGCTTACAGTCATAAGTGAACACAAGATGACCCATAAGCTGGTACCTGCTATGAGCACTGAATAATTATAAACATAACACCTGTGTGGAAGATAAACTGAGAAGTAAAATATAAATCTAAAAACTAAAATACCAAATCAATCATAAGTCTAAAACATCTGATAAAAATTAAAAGTAACTAATTGGATGTCTAACTAACTATCTAAACGTCCGAAAGCCTCTACACTGACTGAGGATTTGATGGGATAGACCCCAACTAACTCCAACTAACTGAATAAAATAAAATACTAAATTAACTAAATAAACATAATATATCCTCGATGGATGAGGAATCACCACTACAACTTCTGGATTACGCTGAGTTGTTTAACTGAAGTTGGGAGATTGTGTGTTCAAACCTATAATATAAGACATAATAGTGCAAAAAAAGTATGCAATCAATACTTTGAATATACTGGTATATGAGATGAGGTCAGACTGATATACACGGGGTATTATGCATATGAAATAAGGACTAACTGAATTGTATGAGATAACTAAACATGAAAACATGAAAACTGTAGCCTCTAAGAATGCAAGACCAAGCATAAATATATATCTGAAATAATCTATAAATTAAAAGACTGAAATTTGATAAATAAATAACTGAGAATTTGTCTGATTTGGTTGGGCAAACATAAACTGAAAGTATACTAAATATGGTACTGAGATAGTGGTAGGTATTATCTAACCGACATACCCCAATCTGAGCTAATCGGTGTCTAACCTATAACCCTAGTTGGAAGGGTGTCAGTACTGTTCTATAGGTACAAACATTGGCTATGTAGATCCACTGAACTGGTGCCCCGAAGGACTAGTAAGTCACCCCTCCACTTGAAAGTGCTCTAACGAGATATGTGTCACCCTCAATTGGTACTTAAACACTTTATCAACCCTTAGCTGGAAGGGAAACATCTCAAACCTAAGATGGATACGTAGTTCTGTAACTCAAGGATTTCTACTAAGGGTCACACTCTCTACTAATAGGTCAACCCTCATCCCTGAATTCGCTCAGTGCTAAATCCTAATCCCAACTGAACTAACACTGATACTAGAATTGACTAAACAAGACTTAACATTATTACATAACTGATAGTGTTCATTATTATCATAAAACAAGTAAATATACTGATAAGAGTCATGGATTAACTGCCTAAGTACTTAAAAAGCTAAATTCATGTAAAACACATAGGTATTGGGTGATCATAACCTACCAGTACTGGATGAACATGAGTATGCGATATCAAACTTTAAATACGATAATACGTGATTATGGTTCAAAGATCCAAACATGGCATCTCATCAAAACATGTGAAAATCATAAACTTAAACATGAGTATATCTTAAACATGATGAAATAATAGGATTTTATGGCTAGACTAATAACTTGAAGACTCATCCAAAAACCAATTGAACACAACATACAAATTCCAATACTCAAACCTGATACGGTTCATTCTACTTGAAAATACTTATATCCATGACTTGTAATTAAACTAACAAGATATTCATGGAGTTATTTAAACTTAGTCATTAAAAACTCATAATTTAAAACTAAAATAGGATTCTTGGACTCTATGGGTGAATGGAACCTATGGATGAACATCACACGTACCTTAATAGATAAATTTGTAAAGATTCTTGAGAATCTCTTGAGATTTGAAGCTTGAATTCCTTGATTGCTTGAGAAAGGGTTAGGGTTTTATTCTTGAGGTAGAAGACAGTTTTCTTGAGAGATTTTATGAGTAATTGGGAAAATAATGCTCCTTGGGGACCTAAGTTTCATGTTACGGATGAGTTTGGGTGAGGGGAATTGATTCAAATGCCCTTAATGATGAGGAACAAAAACTGGACAAAAAGGTAAGGGTGTGACGTGGGCTCGGGAAAACTAGATTTGAGTGGGCAATACGGTCTCTAAAGTGGTGCATTGGGGACATAGCACGGGATCCAGAGCGGTGTACTGGAGGGCACAGTGTGGGCTTATCCTAGTGATGCAACTGTTTTGGATTCCTAAACACACCCCTAAGCTCATATAAAAATTTTGAAACTCACCCAAGATGTATGTTTAACATCCCCAATCATGAATCGACTTAAAAATTGACGTTTTGAGTTGGAAAGATCAAAAATAAAATCATAAAAGTTTAGTGCTCTTGGAAATGACTAAGTGCCAAAACTTAGTTGAATTTCTAAGCTTTGGACCCTTTATTCATGCAACTGAGAGCTAAAATGAGCTAAAAATTTTATGGGGTATTACACCGTGGGTGTCTTTTCATAACGATTAAGCTACATAATACAGGCTATGGTTTTAAAATTCATGTTAACCTTGTTCCCTACCCCACCATATGATATATAGGTATTTTCATTTAATTGTGTGCATTGATTTGAAATGGTTTAGAACTTTTAATCATGGAAATATTTTTATCCCTTATCCTAGAGTTACATGCTAGCACTCAACCCCTAAACCTTCTTCGGATGTTGTATCCCCACATGATACAGGTCCCAGAGATACTCCTACCTTTCCTACACAGTGATAGGATTTTTCAATTGTCAATAGTTAGATTGAAGTGGTGAGCCTTCTTCTTCTGAAAGGTCGTTGCTTTTTGGTTTATCTATTATCATAGACTTTTCATGGGACTTTTTTTCTGCTACTATCGGGGGCATGTCCCAAATTAGACTGATTTTGTTTTGTTAGAGGCTTTGTGGATTATTTTGGATTAGGTATTGTTGTTGATTTTCTTTAAATCCTTTGAGCTTACATTGTCCTATCTTATTATATTTTTGGAATTCATCTGCTTCTAGCTATTTATGTTCTAGTCATCTAGACAAAAGGGGTGGTATCCAGTCCTCAAAGTGCTTGAAATATCCATCATGGTCAGACCCTGGTTCAGGTCATGAAAAGTTGGTATCAGGGCCTAGGTTTATGGTCAATTAGGTTTCCACAAAGCCATGTCAAGTAGATTCTCTTTTTATGGGCATGTAGCATGCACCACTTATAAAAGAAAGGCCATGATTCCTTAAGGAAAGTTTCCCTTTCTTCTGTTCTATTTTTGGCATATAAAGTCAAATTTTTTTAAAATACTCTAACTTTCAGTTAATCACACTTTAGATCATGCCTCATTAAATATCTGGTACTTATCTGAGGATAAAGTGGATGGAACTCGTCTCGTCTATAGAGTATAGACCGGTGTGAGGTCCCTGCTCATGATTGTCCCACCTCTCATAGAGTTCTACCTGTTCTTCATAGTCCTTCTTAGGTTTCTCGAGTTGATGTTACTCACCCCCAGACACCCTAGGGTAAAGATTATAATGTAGGGTTTCAACGTTCTATTCATCTATTTTCCCAGATAGTTGCCTCTCTATCACGCCATTCTAGTCTTGTTAGAGGAAGGAGAAATTAGGAAAAGTTAAGAGATAGGTAGAATAAGAACTTAAGACATTCAGAGTAGGGTGGAGGTCAGCAAAATAATGGTATTCATAGGAAATAATGTGTTAAGAAAAGGAACTAAGGAAGTTCCCATGCGACTTTTAGTGCTTCTTATCATAAGTCTTTTGTTGATCATCGCTTTGAGTACAACATTGGTTTTAAGGCATAGGGATCCCAACTTCGGCTAGTGGAGCTTAGTCAGCTCTACCTTATCCTCTTTGTAGCCTCTATAGATGGCTTTACATTGGTTACTGTGATAAGGGGAGGAACTTGTTCTTCAACTGTGGTCAGTCTAGTCATATTTGACGGAATTGTCCTTCCGTGAGTGTTTTACTGGAGCTAATAACAATTTGGTTGTTATTCTTCAATTTTCACACTAAGGTGTGCTACTTTTAGCTCCGACACTCGTCAAAACCATCTCTATGCTCTTACTACCCATTAGGATTTGGAGTAATCTCTCAACTTCATTATTGGTACATTAAATCTCTTCTCTAGTGATGTGTATTTCTTACTTGATCTGGGCTCTACTCTTTCTTATGTGACCCCTTATGTGGATATTTATTTTTGTTTTAGTCTAGAGTGTATTTCTGACCTCTTTTCTATGTCTACCCCAATAGGTGATTCTGTTGTGACCAAATAGGTTTATAAGGGTTGGGTGATCTCTATCTGTGGTAGGGAGACCTTGGTAGGTTTGATAGAGTTAGCTATGATAGACTTTTGATATGAACATTAGGGATGGATTAGCTTTGCTCGTAAGGGTCGGTTTCCAATTCCTGAATAAGCCGGTGATTGAGTGAGAAGGTATTTCTTTTGTACCTAAGGGAAGATTTATTTCATATCTTAGAGCATAAAAGCTAAATTCTAAGGAGGTGTCGTTACCATCTAGCTCAGATAAAATATTCTATCTCGGAGAGTCTATCTTTACAATTCATTCCTGTGGTTAATGAATTTCTTGAGGTATTTCCTAATTATCTTGCTGGTATTCCTCCCCTTACGGAAATAGACTTTGGGATTGATCTTCTATCGGATACCCATCCTATATCTTTCCTTTCTTATGAAATTACTATGACTAAGTTGAATGGGTTAAAAGATCTTTCTGATAAAGGTTTTTATGAGCCCTAGTGTTTCTCCATAGGGGTGCTCCGGTTCTCTTAGTGCATAAGAAAGATAGTTTCCTCCAGTTATGTATAAATTATCGATAGTTGAATAAGGAATTTAGGCTGACCTTCTTGTGGGGTGGACTAGTATAATATTTTGGGTACTTTGTTAGTGGTGCATGATTGTTGCTAGAGACTAAGTTTTAACTTTAGATGTTGGTTGTGGTGAAAAGGATGTTGGCTTGAGGATAGTGATGTAAGATTTTTAAGAATAAATTAGTAGGCTTGATGGGATGTTTGGAAGAGATTAGGTTGATAATTTATGAAATAATAGAGTGGGTAATTGTGATACATACTAGAGGTCTAGTGTTGAAGTGAAGAATTGGGACTAAGTCATTAGGTGGGTAAGAGTATTAGTTTTATAAGATTATGTCAAGCCCCAGTTAGCATCTTGATAGATGAAATTTTAAGTATGCAAATACTAGGTGTACCTAGTTCATGTTATTGAATGTCTTAGTATGGATGTGTATGCTCATGAGAGTTTGATTCATAGGGTGATAGCTATAGAGGCTAGCCAAGATTATGATTAGTTTCGCTGGAGGGTAGTGTCATCATATTATAGTTATTGGGAGGGAATTGGTGAACTAAGGCTGGTCTTAAATTTTTCTCATGGTGGTGAGTTCCAGGGATGAGTTACGGTTAATCTACTCTTATTCTAGCAAGTTCCTCTCACTACAGGTTAAGGGTGCATGCTATCAATCTCTTACGTATTCAAATTGGGCCTACATCTAATGTCTGAGTTCTCTAAGCAACATATGTCCATGCTCCAACCCATAAAATTAGAAGCAATGATGATTCTTGAAAATCCAATATACCATGTATTCCAGCTCTACATTATGATGCCCGTAATCTATAAACTCATGTCTCACTTTATGCTTGGTTCAAAGGAACTATATGTTTTATTTTCTACCGATTCATTTTATGTCACGTCCCATCCTAAAGTGAACCTATATATGCATATTTGCAACCTTTCTAAGTCCTTACAATAATAGGAAATAGTTTCAAGGGGCAGACATTGTCCTACTTCTTGAACATACAAATCTCAGCTTTATGTAATATGACCCATGATGTATGCACTCGTGTTTCTCGTTGTGCCTAGTCCAAAGTACTCAGGATAGGTTATGTTTATGCCGGAAAAACCCTTTACTTATTATCTAGGTGGAGGCTATGAAATATTTCATGCCTAGTGTACTATGTGTCACTTCACCGGTCTCTCTTTGAGTAGTAAGACTGATGAGAGTCATAATTGAGAAGTAACCCTCCCATCTTTAATGCTTGTAATCTAGTTCTATTTAGAACGTTTTTTTGGTAGTATGGTAGTGTCTATGGAAATGTAGTAGTGCTATAGATAGGGGAATAGATGTTCTCTGATGTGAAAATTTTAGGGATGACTACTCGGGCTAAGGCCATAGATGAAGATGGAAAAGAAAGATAAAATTTCGTTATATGAAATCATTACTACGGGGAGATGTGGTGAAAACCTTGTGATAGTAAGAAAATTTAGGGTAGTATTATTGGAGTGGTGTGAAGTATATGGCCACATAGCCTACATTAGCACTTTCAATTCCGATTTAGGTCTAACATAGAACAATATGCATTTATACTCAGGCCCTCGTAGTTATGTGTTTGCAGGGGAAGTAGGAATTTGAAATGATGGGATGCTGTGATCATTTCTAAAAGGGTAGTATAGAAGCGTGTATATATGTACGGGTTACTATATGCTTTAGTTGGGGTGGAGGAAACTTCTTGGGAAGCTGGAGAGGACGTAAGCTCCAAATATCCGTTCTTGTTATGTGCTTTGAAACAAAATTAAGCTTAAAGTAATTGTTTCTTTAATATCTTACTTTTCTGACTTTGTTAAAGGAAAGTGTGGTTGTACTTTGTGTAAAATCATGATAATGGATGCCCGGTCTCATCATTCGACGACGAAGAATCCTAAGGAAGGAGAATGAAACACCCCAAATATTTGGTCCTTTAAAATTTCTTGAATTTTGAGCTTACTTGCCATACTATGACTCACTATACAAGTGTATGGTGTCTATAGGGGTCGTAGAGCCCCATCATAGTGTTCCTAGAAAAGACTAACTTAGCTTCTTCCTTGATGATGACTAGATATAACGAGACATAAAGTCTCCTAATGAATCGTAGCATGTTTCCATAAGAAACCTAGTGTAGGTGCCTAAGTCATTATGACTAGGACTTTATAAGTCATAAGGTCCATGTATGAGTAGTAGGGTCTTAGTTGTAAGGTAACCAGTTTAGGGACCCCTTGATTCTGCCTTGACAATTATTAGGACCCTACGAATCGTAAGGTGTGGACATGTAATTTTGTACTTCCAAAAGTCAACTATTACACATTTACCTTCACCATACCATGTACCTCACCCCAGTATGATGAACCCCCCACTTAAGATAAAATAACAAATTCTCAATAACATAAGAACAACCTACCCTAACTAAGTTGGACACCTTACCACCTCATCCCAACCCGTACCATAGATACCCTTGCCCCTCATGTTTTTTTCCACTAAATAGCAATACACACACACAGTGGAATAAATATACACACTGCGTACACACCCTCTCAAGGAGATTTAATCATTTTCTGAAGAGGAAAACACATAGAATGCACCCATACAATTCACACACACACTCATAATTTACACCTAAGAGACGCATACACTCACTCAGATAATTTGAATACAAAATAAAAATGGGAGAGGAGAATGAAGAATTAAGAAAGGGAAAAATATGGAGAGAATGGAGAGGAGAATAGAGAGATCTCGAGAAAAAGGGTGACGAAAGAGGGAAGATAAATAAAAAATGAGTAGAACAAAATATGGGAGATATGGTTTTCTCTGTAGAAATTCTCTTTGAATTTACCATATCCATCGGTGATTAAGATCACGACTAAAAACCAACCCATTTTTATCTAAACCTATTGAAAAACCACACCATACTTCCGTCCTCCACTGTTCTGGCCGAAAATAATGGAACCAGTAAGAAATATCCCAAAATTTAATTAAAATTCAACCGACCCCTGTCTCTCTGCCATTACTTGAGTTCACCAGAGCTATGAAACAAAAACAATGAACCATACTCCGATTTCATCGTGACCCATTTAAGCTTAAGTTAAAATCTACGGTTTAGGTTCGTATTGAGGTTTTCGGCTGGTTTTTACATCTGTTCGGGGTTTGAATTCTATAGCAAAGTTTGGTTATTTACAGTAAGGTACAAATTGTGGTCTACGGTTGTGGATTTTATCTTTTCATCTGAGTAATAGTGGATTTTGAAAGCTCCAAATTGAGGTCCAATTCTACTATTTTACTCTTTTTAATTTTATTTTTTATGATATTTGATGTTTTAGATTGAACATTTGTGTGTTGTATCCTTTTTGGTGGAGAATAGTTGTATGAGTGATTCATTATTGATTCCCTTGGTTATGGATTGTGTTATGAAATGGTATCTCATTTGAGAATTAAAACCAGTTATTTTGGGCGGAATTTAAAAAGTTGAAAAAGTTAATGTGGAGTTTTTGGAAGTATTGTTAGTGGTTTAATTTTGAATGGATATAGATATTATTGAACACAATAATATTGTGATAGGTCAAAATGGGTAGGCAAAACTTAGGAATTGTGGATTTTTGCATAAGCATGCAATGCATATGATGATGCATTTTGGGAACTACTTGTCTTCCTCAGCACAAGGAATTAGGAGAGAAATAAAAATGAGAGTCTTATCGCTAAAAACCCTCACGAGCACTGTATGGCGATGGTAGATTGACAGATAAAATGAGAAAGTCTCGCATAGTCTTATTGGTGAAAACCCTCATGGATACCACACGACAATAGTGAGTAAAGAGAAAGAAAAATGAGAGAGGCTTGTTGGCAAAAACCCTTAAGGTGTCACTAGCCGAATGAGGTCTATAAGTGCAATTGACCTAAGGAAGCAACTCAGTTTTAGGGTCATTAACTCAACAATAAATGGTGGATAGTTTGGATGAAAAAATTAGGCAGCTTAATCCAAAAATACGTGGCATAGTCATTAGAATTGAGTTTCATTTTTAGATAAATTCATCTTTTCTTTATTTTCAAAAGGGACAAAAATTGTCTTATCTTTCTTCTTTATATTTCTAGTTTTGTTCTTTTGAGTATGTCAAGTGAATAAAATCATTTTTCTCATGTCTTTGAGTCAAGTCCATGTCAAAACAAGTGAGAAAAACATTTCAAAAACATGCGTCAAGCTTCTTAAATTGCACAAAGTAAGACAAAAGGATAACACATGAAAGAAACATGATTGTAAGTCGAAACAAGTCAAGCAAAAAGTTTGGTGAGAAAACAAGTTTGGGAAATCGGGGAAATACCAAGGTTTGAAGGATTTACTAGAAAGACATAGAAAATGGAGATATTGTGTTTGCTTCTGAGTCACTTTTAATAATTTAAGTGCGGGTCAATGGAGAAACAAGTCGATGACATATGACATTAGTTGAAAGAAAAATTTAAAAGGGACAAGTGCAAGAGAAATTGCCTTAAAAGACAAAAACGCCAACCAACCACCATGTTTTTAAACTCAGAAGTTTTTCTTTTTATGAAACAGAAACATATGCTACTTTTTAATCAAAGTCTTCAAAGCACAAATATCCAGAGGAGCAATTCCTCATATCTATAAAAGCAAGAGGCAGTGTTGCTGTATAGGTTTGGTAATCACAATTATGGTAAAACTCGTCATCTTTACCCCTAAGAGACACATTCTCTAATTTGGGTCTTTCATGACTCATGGCTAGGAGGTGCACTTCCCGATTTCAGCACTTAATCCTAAAAGGTGAAATTTTAGTAAGAATCTTTCACTTTTACTATTAAGAGGCGGACTTGCTGGTCTTGTCATTCAATTTTATTCTCAATAGGTGTATTTATTGATCAGAATCTTGATTCATCTTTGCATTATGCAATATTAGAAGAAGTTGTGATTGGGTTTGACACCTGCAAAAGTTTTTTAATGAATAAAATGGGACAAAAGAAAACTTTATTCCTATTATTTGAAACTTCACTTTAGGACCCTCCGAGAAAATGAGACTTTATTCTCTATAAAATGGAATCTTTTTTTATCGTAATCTTTTTTGAGTTAATCTTTGTTCTAGTATTGATTTTGATTACAAAAGCCCATCTGGAAAATAGGGTGATGATATTGCAATTCGGGAGCCTGCCCGGGGAATAGGATGATGAAATTGCAAGTTGGGAGCCTGCCGGGAGAACAAGGTGATAAAATTTAAAGACAGGAGCCCTCTTGGAGAACAGGGTGATGAAATTGCAAGTCAGGAACCCGCTCGGAGAATAAGGTGATGAAATTACAAATTGAGAGACCACCCAGAGAATAGGTGATGAAATTGCAAGTCAGGCACTCGCCCAGAGAATAGAGTGAGAAAATTGCAAGTCGAGATCCTGCCTAAAAAAAGGGTGATAAAATTGTAAGTCGGGAGCCCACCCAGAGAATAGGTTGATGAAATAGCAAGTTGGGAGCCTGCCCGAACAATAGGGTGATGAAATTAAATGTGAGGAGCCCGCCTAAAGAATAGGATGCTGAAATTGCTAGTCAGGAGCCCGACCAGAGAATCCGATGATAAAATTCAATGTTACGAGTCCGCCTAGAGAACAGGGTGAGGAAATTTCAAGTCGAAAGCCCGCCTGGAGAATCGGGTGATGAAATTACAAGTCGAGAGCCAGATCAGAGAACAAGGTAATAAAATTGAAAGTCAATAGCCCGCCTAAAGAACAGGGTATGGAAATTGGAAGTCGAGAGCCTGCCCAAAGAATAGGGTTATAAAATTTTAAGTCGGGACCCCGCCTGGAGAATAGTGTGATAAATTGTAAGTCGGGAGTTCACCCGGAGAATAGGGTGAGGAAATTGAAAGTTAGGAGCCAGCTTGAAGAATAGGGTGATGAAATTGCAAGTCAAGAGCCTGCCTAGAGAATAGGGTGATGAAATTGCAAATTGAGAAACTGCCCGGAGAACAGGCTGATGAAATTAATAGTCAGGAGCCCACCTGAAAAATAGGGTGATGAAAAATAGCAAGTCCAGAGATAGCTGGGAGAACAGGGTGAAGAAATTTAAAGTCGAGCAGCTAGGTGAAAAATTAAAAGTCGATCAACAGCGTGAAGAAATTGAAAGTGAAGCAACAAGGTGAAACAATTGAAATCCAAGCAACAAGGTGAAGAAATTATAAGTCAGGAGCCCACCTGGAGAATAGACTGAGGATTTTAAAATTTAGATTCACATTAAAAAATACCACCTGCAGAACATGGTAAATTTTGAGTTCATCTCCAACACTAGATTTTGAATGGAGAAAATATCAATTCTCAAAGTTTAATCCAAAGAAGACCAAATCTTTTATCACTTTTGAAAGAATTGAAAACTCAAGTAAAGAGTTAACAGAATCTCCATACATAGTACTTTTTGTAATTTCATTTATCTTTTTAACTTGCATTTTTATTTTTGATGTAAGATAGAGCCGCATACCAGAACCTCAATAGGGCCTCACTCGACTCTCCAACTCGATATAGTCCCTCTTCCTTGTCAATCTTGGAGCTACATATGAGTCGATTCCCACATAACTTGAGACATGTGGAGTTTCTAATATCAAGACTCGATTCCCTTCTTCCTTTTTGTTTTATCTTTTGAATAATGGTCGAGACAAAATTCTATTTCATTGTCTACTTCTTTGTCCTAAAAACTATAAGTTTACATTCAAAGAGGGGAATGATGTAGACACGTAGTTTTGTCCCTCCAAAAGTTAACTTTTGCACATTTACCCTCACCATAGCATGTACCTCACCCCCATGTGATGATCCCTCCACTTAAGACAACATAACCAATTCTTAATAAAAAATAACAACCTACCCTAACTAATTTGGACACTTCACCACCTCACGCCAACCCCTACCCCAAATACCCCTACCCCTCACATTTTTTTCCACTAAACAACAATATGCACACCCACTAGAATATATATATATATATACACACTGCCTACATACACTCTCAAGGAGATTGAACTCTTTTTTGAAGAGGATCACACACAACATACACCCATACAGTTAACACGCACACTCATAATTTATACCTCACATATGTATACACTCATAAAGATAATCTGGACATATAATGAAAAATGAGAGAAGAGAATGAAGATTTAAGAGAGGGAAAAATAGGGAGATATTGGAGAGGAGAATATAGAAATATCAAGAAAGAGAGTGATGGAAGAGAGAACAAAGAGAAAAACTAAGTTTAATGGAATAGGGGAGAAATAATTTTCTTAGATGAAATTCTCATCGGAATTACCAAATCCACCGGCAATCAAGATCCCAACCCATTTCTGTCTAAACTCAACGAAAAACCATACCCCTACTCCCGTCCTTTACTATTTTGGCCGGAAATTCTGGAACCAGTAAGTAACATCCCAAAATTCGATCAAAATTTGACCGACCTATGTCTCTCAACCATCACTTAAGCTCACCGAAGTTTTAGTGAAATGAAAACTACGAACCCTGCTCTAATTTCACCATGACCCATTGAAGCTTAGGTCAAAATCTACGATTTAGGTTTGTAGTAAGGTTTTTGGCTACTTTTTAAGTCTATTTAAGGTTTGAATTCTATAAAAAGGTTGGGTTATTCTCATAGAGGTACAACTCGAGGTCTCCCATTATGGACTTCGTCTTTTTATCCAAGTAATAGTGGATTTTGAAAGCTCCAAATTGAGGTAAAATTCTACTCTTTTACTCTTTTTAATTTCATTGTTTATGATATTTGATATTTTAGATTGAACATTTATGTGTTAGTTGATCCTTGTTGGTAGTGAATAGTTGTTTGTGTTGATTCATTGTTGATTCCCTTAATTATAGATTGTGTGATGAAATGGTGTCTCATTTGAGACATAAAACCGATTGTTTGGGGCGAAATTAAAAAATTTGAAAAAGTGAATATGGATTTGTTTTGATGCTATGTTAGTGTTTAATTTTGAATTGATATTGATATTGTTGAACACGATAGTACCATGATAGGTTAAAATGGGTAGGCAAATGGTAGGTTGGTAGGTGAAACTTAGGAATTGTGGATTGTTGAATATTTGGATGTTTGTTGAATGATTTCTATATTATCTCACGGAATTTAAATTGTGTTCATTTGTCGGGGAAATCCCCAAGGCACGTTGTACTTATTCATAGGGGAATGCCCCAAAGTATCATGTACGCAAAGGAGGATCAAGGTCCGAGGAATTGGGTAAAGCATAGCTAGGGAAATTAGAATAGTTTAGGTGTTTATTTCGGCATTTTTATTTTTCATTTTTAATAAATTGGACTGGACACTATTTTTTGGATTTTTTATTATTTTTGTTGTTTGTTTTCTTGTTTATGTGTTTTGTTGGTTTATACATTCCATAGTGTTATACTAGCCGATATACTCCACAAAGAGACCATGGTCGATCCACAAGACCAAGGGATGCCTAACACCTTCCCCTTGGTCAAAAGAATTCCTTAACCGGAATCTCTATTCGTGGGCCTATTTTGAAAGAGTAAAAAAAATTATTTGGAAAAAGAATTTCGAAAGGTGACTTAGCACACCAGATTAATGCGAAGTGGCAAATATGAGTTTAAATGTAAAAGAATTATTTTAGAAACAAACTTTATCTTTTCCACTTAATAATAAAAACCCTTTCAAACGTAAAATCTTCTTTTTGGGTCAAAAATGGGTATTGAATAATGTAACCTGAGGAGTCGTATAGTGAACTCATAGGGTAAACAGCTTGGATGCCTTGAGACACTATCTTGAATACGAGTCAAGGGAACGACTCATATCCAGTCATTACGAGTCATAGGATGGACCGTAATGACTGGCGGCAACTTTTGGGACATATAAGTGGGGGTATTTTTGTCAATTCCCTCCTTTCCTCACTTAGAACTCACTTCAATAAAACACCAAAAAGGGGTTATTTTCACCCTTTAAAAAATAAAACACACTCTCAAACTCCTTAAAATTCCCCACTCAAAGACAGGGTTAGGGTTTCAAGGAATTGGTCATCTAGAGCGTCTGAAGGGTGATTTTTCTTCATAAATACTTGATATCTTAGGCATGTGACTCTGTCCTTAAACTTGTTTTACTTCATTCGTAAAATTATTTAATTTTTTATGTGGATTTAAACATGGGTTTTGATATGGGTTGAGGGCTACTGTCACTACCCGATTTTTCAAGCCGTGATGGCGCCTACTTTAACCAACCAGTAGGCAAGCCAAGCCATAGTCCGGATTGATAGGTAACGGGCTAACAGGCAGAGACCAAATAAAAGATCATGTATGTTGATAACAAAAATAAGAATAAGTGAAATCTAAGAAAGGAGCATATATATTATATCAAACCGAGAGGAACAAAAAGGATTAACTATACCAACGAATCCCTCCCAAGACCTGATAAGGTCGGTACTAGAGCTACTACTAACAAGTACCCAGAGTAATAGACAAAAATCTAAAATATACACAATGAGTCTCGAGAGGAAAAGAATAACTAGAGTAGATAGAGGAGGATCAGCCTCAAACGACAGCAAGCTCACCCATCTTTGAATCAGTATTGGAAGGTAGGAATCACGTCAATGTCGGCTGCTAGTACCCGGATCTGCATCAGGAAAAAGATGCAGAAGTGTTGTATAAGAACCAAAGCAATGGGTACTCAGTAGGCATCATCGGCCGAATAAGCTGAATACAAAAATGGTATAACTACAATAGGAAGATGTAATTTAAGTTATCAATAAATAGGGATGGTAAGGTAAACAACAAACAAGCTACGCAACGGTTGTAAAGGAATAACGTAAGCGATACAGAAAAATAAACAATGTCGTAATAACAAACAAACCAAACATAACCTAACTGGGCCCCCATAAACTCGCTAGGCACACTGAAGAAGACAATTAACCCAACAATACCCTCATAAGTCGGTGGGAAACACAAGTAATGCAAATAAAAATAAATAATCTATAACTGCACTGATCACAATAAATTAGGATAGTCATCCAGGTATGCACCAGACTCAAACCGGTACTAATGGTAGTAACGAGAGGCCAGACACCGAACTTGAACCAGTAGTAATGGATAATAACAAGAGAACATGTGGGGGATTCGAACCGACATAGGGTGTAATTACGATAGGCCACATATATAGAACTCATAATCAGATGCCGGACTCGAATCGAAACTCAGAGGAACCACAACCATAATGAGATGCCAAACTCGAACCAGAACTCATGGCATCGTTAATAATCAAATACCAAACTCGAATTGGTACTCATAATATCATTTATAATCAAATACCGGTCTCGAACCGGAGCTCATAGTAACTATACCCAACGATAATATTAAAATCCATACCATATCATAACAATGTCAACGTGGTACAAAAGTTCACAATGAATGACAAAAATAAAATATATAATGAACCTGAACAAAAGCTAAAATATGTCTAATTGTCGTAAGCATGTCTTAATTTTAAAGGGGAAATTTCAAGGTTTTGTAATTTAATCCCATGCCCTAAAATAATCAATGCTATATTATATTAAAAGATAATATTCCAATATTTACTAGAATGGGGTACTAATTCGGAAAAATAAGATAGTTTTCATAAATCAAATAATATGCATCTACAATCACTTATCCAAAGCTAGCATAGTAGTTTACAATTTTAGTAAATAAGCTCAATCTAAAGGTAGAGTAAGCCTAGCCTACCTGGACGCCAACATTTAAAGACTTTATGTGAAGCCTCAAAATAATGCTAGCAAAACCCGAGCTTGAATAATTGATTCGAACAATTAACTTTAATTTGATGCTCAAATGATGCTAAAAAAAATTTTCCCAAAAATTGATACTACAAAATATAAATATATATCCGTGTAGTATATGTAAAACATAAGAAACTTGCACTTTGATGCCTTTTGTTAAAAGGTTTTGTATTGAATAATGTAATTGCCAAGTATATGCTTTGCCAATATGTATATAAAGAAGATCAAAAGTTCAAGGCAAGGGACATGTGTAGCTGCCAGCTAACCGTATAATGTCCACATATCATTTCCCACGTGTTTGGTGGTATTGCCACAACTAATAATTTTTCTACATCGCGTATATGTTCGGGTATTGTATAAATTCTTGATAAAATAGTTATTATGAATATACCATAATTAGTAGAAAATTATTTCTGACAAACCTTTATTATATAATAATAATATTTTAACATTTCTAAAATTACATCTTCGCTTAAATTATTAATAAATTATAAAAGTCTATTATAAAGTGATATAAATATATCATCACTTAAAGAATTTTTACCAATATCAAAAAATATTCTAGAAGGGTACTAAATTATATTTCTACCAGATGCCAAAATTGAATTAAATAATCCATGATACATTTAGATAGTACTAAAATTATATAAAAATATAGGAAGATGACCGTAAGGGTCATTACAACATTCACTAGTAAGAGGACTTTCGTCCGCGAAAGTAAAGATAAGGAAATACCTGAAGGGTCAAATAGGTAGGGATACCAGGCGAGCACATCACGGTTGATCTCCCAGGTATCCTCCTTAACTGGATGATGACGCCACTAAACCTTAACTACCAGAATGTCTCTGGAGAGTAACCGCCTGACATCCCTCGCCAAAATAGATGTTGGCTCCATTAGTAACGCCAATCCCTTGTCCAACTAAACCGAGTCCTACTAAAGTATGTGTGACTTATCTGGAATATATTGCTGCAACATAGATACATGAAACACCGGGTGAATGGATGAGAAGGTAGGTGGCAGTGCCAACACATAAGCTACCTCCCCAACTCTCTGTAGGATCTCAAAAGGTCTAATATATCTAGGGCTAAGCTTGCCCCTCCTCCCAAATCTCATCATGCCCTTCACGGGAGATACTCGTAGGAAGACCCTATCACCAACTCTAAGACTTAATGGATGACGTTTGCAATCAGTATAACTCCTCTGTCTACTCTGAGCTACTCGTAGCCTGTCCTAATTCACTCAAACCCAGTTCAATGAATCATGAATCAAATCTGTACCTCGAGGCCTAGCCTCAAAAGTCTCAAACCAACCAATAGGAGATCAACATCGCCTATCATATAATGCCTCAAATGGGGCCATCTGAATACTCTAGTAAAAGCTGTTATTAAATACAAACTCTGGCAAAGGTAGAAAGTGGTCCCACTATCCTCCAAAATCTAACACCCCTGCACGTAGCATATCCTCTAAGACCTGGATAGTCTGCTTTTACTGCCCATCCATTTGGCGATGAAAGGTTGTTCTGAGGTCAACCTGGGTCCCCAACTCCTCCTAAAATGTCCTCCAAAATTTAGAAGTAAACTAAGAGCCTCGATCAGAAATAATGGACACAGGGACCCCATGTAGGCGAACCACCTCCTGGATGTAAACACGACCTAAACTCTCGACACTATAGGAAAATTGAATGGGGATAAAATGTGTAGACTTGGTCAATCAATCCACGATGACCCCAATTCTATCAAAACCACGCAGAGTACGAGGTAATCCATCTACGAAATCAGTAGTAGGTTGCTCCCATTTGCGCTTGGGAATGGGTAGCTGCTGAAGTAATCGACCAGGCCTCTGATGCTCGGCCTTTACCTATTGAAAACAAAGACATCATACCACAAACCCTGCTATATCTCTTTGCATACCACTCTACCAGTAATGCTACCTTAAATCCCTATACATCTTAGATATCTTGGGATAAATAGAGTATCTAGAGCTATGAGCCTCACGAAGAATCAAATGGATCAAATCTCCAACCCTTTGAACACCAATATGACCATCAAACCTCAATACACCCTCAGAATATAGGGTAGCCTGCTGAGAGTCACCCCTCAACACCTGCTCCCAAATTCTGCGAAGTTTGCTATCCTCAAACTGACGACTACGAACCTGCTCTAACAAGGTAGATCTACCCTCAACACTAATAATGATTCCCCGAGGGTAAGAAATATCCAAACAAACCATCATGTTAGCTAAGGACTAAATGTCTAAAGCCAATATCGACTGAGAAGCTGAAATAAAAAATAAGCTACCCACACTCACTGACTTTCGACTCAAGGCATCCGCTATGACATTCGACTTGCCTGGGTGATAGAGAATAGAGATATCATAGTCCTCAACAATTCAATCCACATGCGCTGCCTCGAATTAAGCTTCTTCTAGGTCATAATATGCTGAAGACTGCAGTGATCAGTAAATATCTCACAGTGAACCCCATACAAATAATGTCTCCAAACCTAAGCGCAAATACTACCACTGCCAACTCTAAGTCATGAGTGGGGTAGTTGTGCTCATGCACCTTTAATTGTCTTGATGCATATGCAATAATACGACCATGCTGTATCAGAACACACCCCAAACCAACACCAGACTCATCACAATAGATAGTAAAATCCTCGTCCTTAATAGAAAGAGTCAAAATAGGAGCTGAAGTAAGCAAATCCTTAAGCTTCATAAATCTCGCGTCACAACTCGCAGAGCACTAAAATGGAACCTCCTTCCTGGTCAATCTAGTCATACGGGCTGTAATAGAAGAAAAACCCTTAATAAATCGCCTATAGTAGCCTATTAACCCAATAAAGTTGCGAAGCTAAGAAGGTGAC
This sequence comes from Capsicum annuum, assembly GCF_002878395.1. Lineage (NCBI taxonomy): Eukaryota > Viridiplantae > Streptophyta > Magnoliopsida > Solanales > Solanaceae > Capsicum > Capsicum annuum. Next base: position 192,700,319 of record NC_061119.1, on the reverse strand, counting down.
GTAGGCCTAGCCGAACTACGAATATCCTCAATATTTGTTGGGTCCACCATAATACCGTCCTTGGACATTACATGCCCTTGGAAAGCTATAGACTCAAGCCAAAACTCACACTTTGAGAACTTGGCATAAAGCCTGTGGTCTCTCAAAGTACAGAGTACTGTCTTAAAATGCTTATCGTGCTCCTCCTTGATCCTCGAATATACAAGAATGTCATCAATAAATACTATCATGAAATAGTCCAAATATAGCCTGAACACATGATTTATTAGATCTATAAAAGCTGCTGGAGAATTGTTCAACCCAAAAGGCATCACCAGGAACTCATAATGACCATAGCGAGTCCTGAAGGCTATCTTAGGGATGTCTGCAGCCCTAACTCTCAACTGATAGTAACCGAACCTCAAATCTATCTTAGAAAACAGTATTGCACCCTGAAACTGATCAAACAAATCATCGATACGAGGCATAGGATACTTATTCTTCATAGTCAACTTATTAACTGCCTATAGTCGATACACATCTGAAGGAGATATCTTTCTTCCTCACAAACAAAATTGGATTACCCCAATGAGATATATTTGGTCTGATAAAAACCTTACTTAAAAGAACTATTCACCTTCTTCAACTCAGAATGAGACATATGATATGGACCCATAGAAATATGTCAGGTGCCTGGCTTGAGATTAATTATAAACTCTACATCATGCTTAGAAGGAATCCAAGGTAGGTCAGTCGAAAATACATCAAAAAACTCGCTAACAACAGACACAAAGTTAAGCGGGGGACTCTCAGCACTAATATCCCAAACATATGCAAGAAATAACTCACAAACCCTTGATATCGATCTCCTAGCCCGGATATATGAAATAATCCCTGTCAGTGCATGGCTAATAGAACCCTGCCACAGAACTGGGGGTATACCAGGAAAAGCTAAAGTAACGGTCATGGAAAAACAATCCAAGACCGCTTGGTAAGGATATAGCCAATCCATGACTAGAATCACATCAAAATATACCATATCTAGTACAATGAGGTCATCCTGAGTATCAAACTCCCGAATAGTCACCAAAGAAGATCTATATACCCTATCCACTACTAGAGAATTACCTACTAGGGTAGCCAGATATAATGGCACAGATAAAGACTTCGAACATAAACACAGTCACAATGCAAAATAAGTAGAAACATATGAAAATATAGAACCGGGATAAAAAAAAGTAGAAGTTGGCTGATGGAACACGAAAATCGTACCTGTGATTATAGCATCCAAAGGCTTAGCCCCTGATATACCTAGAATAATATAAAAATTACACAGTCCACTACTAGACTGGGTACCTACTCGACCGCCTGTCCTATCTCTCTACAGACCACCTCTATAACCCTGAGAACCACCTCCATAACTCTGTACACCACCCTTACCTAACAACGACACTTATCTGATTGACTGCATAGACAAAACAGAAGGCTCAATCATCCTATGCTGAGGAAACTCATGGGCAAAGTGACCAACAACCCCACAGTCATAACATATCCTGGGCACCCTACTCTGCTTAGAAGGTTCGGTGGTTCCAAAATGACCACCTCGACTCTACAATCCTAGCTGAGCACCCCTCTTCGGCTGGCTACTGCTCTGTCTACTAGGATTACTATAGCTGGGCTGACCCTGGTTGGATATCTAAAGTAAAGCCTGAATTGGCCAACTAGGCTAACCCTGATGCTGAGAATGCTACTTATGAGAGTACCTACCATGAAATCCTTGGCCTGCAAACTGTGAACCATTGTAATTGCCTTGGTAGCGTGGTCTCTTATCGTTGCCCCTTGGGCCTCATGATCTATCTCCTCTATAGAATAAATATGCTCGACTTTCCTAAATTCAGTAAACTCTTTGAAGCCCTACAAAGAGATAATATCAATCCCCTGACAAAGCATTGAATCCGCTCCTACTTCATATCAAGAATTATAGTGGGGTGTCTGGCTAACTCATGAAATCTTGCCTCATACTCAGCCACAGTTATAAAACCTTTTCTCAATGCTGTAAACACATCTCAAAGACGCTCACGCACGCTGTGAGGCATATACTTCCCAAAGAATACCTTAGAGAACTGAGTCTAAGTCACTGGTACAGACCCAGCTGGAGTAGAATCAAGATAACCTATCCACTACCTCCTCACATCAGTATCAAATAGATAAGAAACAAAGTCTACTGCTCGCGCCTTAACTAGCCCAAAATTCTACAACCGATCCTCACAAATGGATAGAAATTCATGAAAATCTTCTTCCGAGGTCCCAAACAACTTGGGTGGAGTTAACTCAAAAATCGATCCAACATCTTCTACTCCTCTGCATACATAACTAGCTGGGTTACTGTCGGTTGTGGGACTACTGGTACTAGCAGAATCTCTATCCTATGTTCCACTACCGGAGGTTGTGCCATAAATAAACATCACCCTATGCTGCTGGCTGAGCTCCCATGATCGGTGGACCACTAACTAACCCAAATAATTATAACAATACACCCCAAAGAACCGAAGAAGATATACAGTAGGCTGGAGCCTAGGCTGTCTCTTGGCCTGCCTGATGATGTGGTGGAATACCTGGAGCTCTCTGAATCCCTGAAGCTATAACAGGATCAAGTGATGGATCCCTGGCCTGATCTCGAATAGGGGTTGCTACTCTACCCTACCCCTGATATCTGGGTCGACCTAGACCCCAAGCTAGAACTCTAGAAGTAGACTCGGGGCCCGACCAACCGCTCTTAAACCTTGCATCCTAGCCATTTGCATAGAGAGTAAACCAATAAAAAATCACAACCAACTCAGTCTTAACGTACAAAAATGGATCAAAAAATGATATTTTACTCTAAAAATGCTCGGTAGCCTCTCAAGGATAGGATACGAATGTTTCCATACCTATTTGTAGAACTCTACTAAAGATCGGCTCTAGTACTTATAATACAAGTTGTTACAACATAATTTCTCAAGTCGTGATAGCGCCTACTTTAACCCACCAGTAGGCAAGAAAAGCCATAGTCCGTAATGATAGGTAACGGGCTAACCGACAGAGATCAAATAAAAGATCACGTATTATAGTAACAACAACAATAATAAGTAAAATCTAAGAAATTAGCATATATATATTATATCCAAATGATAGGAGGAAAAAGGACCAACTATATAATCGAATTCGTCCCAAGATCTGATAAGGTTAGTACTAGAGCCACAACTAACAGATACCTTCACTAGTAGACAAAAATCTAAAATGTACACAATATACACAAACAGTCTCGAGTGCAAAAGACTAACTAGAGTAGATAGTGGAGAATTAGCCTCGGACGATAGCAAGCTCACCCTGCTCTGAATCAGTACTGGAAGATAGTAATCACATCAACCCCGACTGCTAGTACCCTGATCTATATTGGGAGAAAGATACAAAAATATAGTATGAGTACCAAAGCTACGGGTACTAAGAAGGCATTATCGGCTGACTGAGCTCAATACAGAAAAGGTATAACTATAATGCAAAGGTATAATCTGAGTCATCAGTAAATAGGGATGGTAAGGTAAGCAACTACCAATCTATGCAACAGCTATAAAGGAATAACATAAGCAATACAAAAAAATAAATGATGTAGTACTAACAGACAAATCAAAGGTAACCTAACTGGGGCCCCATAAGCACACTAGGCACACTGAAGAAGACAATTAACCCAACCCTATCCCTATAGGTTGGTGGAATACACAAGTAATAAAAATAAACATAAATAATCTATAATTGTGTTGATCCTAATAAATCATGATAGTCATCCAGGTGTGCACCAGACTTGAACCAATACTAATGGGTAGTAATAAGAGGCCAGAAACCAGACTCGAACTAGTAGTAATGGATAATAACAAAAGGACACAGGCTGGATTCAAACCGAACATAGTTAGTAATAACGATAGGCCACATATATAGAACTCATAGTCAAATATCAGACTAGAGCCAAAACTCAGAGGAACTATAACCATTATCAGATGCTAGAATCGAACTAAAACTAATAGTATCATTAATAATCAAATACTGAACTCGAACCGAAACTCATAGTATCATTAATAATCAAATACCGAACTAAAATTAGAACTCAAAGTAACCATATTCAACGGTAATATTAAAATCCATACCATATCATGACAATGTCAGCGTGGTACAAAAGTTCACAATCAATGACAGAAATAAATTATATACTGAACCTGAACAATAGCTAAAATAAGTCTAATTTTTGTAAGAATGACTTAATTTAAACGAAAAATTTCAAGGTTTTGTAATTTAATCCCACGCCTAAAGTAATAGATTCTATATTATATTAAAAGATAATATTCCAATATTTACTAGAATAGGGTTCTAATCCGAATAAATAAGATAGTTTATAGAAATTAAATCATACGCATCTGCAAGCACTTATTCAAAGCTAGCATAATAGTTTACAATTTTAGTGAATAAGCTCAATCTAAAGGTAGGGTAAGCCTAGACTACTTGAATGCCAACGATAAAAGCCTTTTCGCGAAGCCTCAAAATAACGCTAGTAAATCTCGAGCTTGAATAATTGATTCAAATAATTAAGTTTAATTTGTTGGTCAAATGATGCTAAAATATGTTTTTCCAAAAACTGATACTATAAAGTATAGATATATATATCTGTGCAGTATATGTAAAACATAAGACACTTGCACTTTGATACCTTTTGTTAAAAAGTTTTGTATTGAATAATGTCACTGCCAAGTATATGCTTTGTAAATAGGTATATAAAGAAGATCAAATGTTTAAGGCAAGGGAAATATATGGCTGCCACCTAACCATATAATGTCCACATATCATTTCTCATGTGTGTGGTGGTATTACTACAACTAATATTTTTTCTACCTCGCGTATATATTCAGGTATTGTATAAATTCTTATTAAAGTAATTATTATATTTTGAATATAACATAATTAGCAGAAAACTATTTCTAACAAAACCTATATTATATAATAATATTTTAACATTTCTAAAATTACCATCTCAGCTTAAAATATTAATAAATCATAAAAGTCTATTGTAAAGTGATATAAATATATCATCACTTAAAGAATTTTGCCAATATCAAAAATATTTTAGAAGGGTACTAAATTATATTTCTACCAGATACCAAATTGAATTAAATAATCCATGATACATTTAGATAGTACTAAACATATATAAAAATACCGGAAAATAACCATAAGGGTCATTATAGTTTTGGAATGAATGTTTCATCAATTGGATTCCCATGATGGTATATGCATTGTTCATTCTTTATTTATGGTTTTGAACTTGTGGGGTGCTTGAGCAAGGTGAATAAACTAATGGGACAGGGTTTTCCCCAATTTTATGATTTTTAGTAATTGAATTGGTATAACCTCAACTCAATATTTTGAAATTAGCTTTGAATTTGAGTACACGCACATTGAAAATACCTTTGGAACCCTTGTATATCATTACCAAAATTTTAAAAATGAATTTACTTTATCAAACCTTAGGGGTCATGGATTTACCGTATGAATGAATAATTGAACCTAGCAGGGTCTTGAATTCCCCTATGTGAATGGCTAATTAATATAGTATGACAATGTTAGCTTACAAGTGAGGTTAGTATGATGATACCATTAGGGTTCCTTAATAAATTGGTTCAATGAATGAGAATGTGTGAAAAATGTTTTAAATTGATCTTAAAGGGGGTTGTGTAGTTGGGCCATAAAAGTGGAGGTCCCTAGGACAAATACTAAAAATTGTATTTACCAGCATAATGGTCTAATTAGCTGGGTGGTTTGAGTACCTCTTTGCTTTATGACCGGGTTGCTTGAGTCCCACTTATTACATAATTGGGTGCTCATGTTACCCTTGATATATGACTGGGAAGTTCGTGTTCCCTATGCATATATGTTATCATTATTCATATGTCGGGTGGTTCAAGTCCCATATGGTGCATATGTACATATAATTATTTTTTGGTTCATGTGGCTACATGTATTGGGGACCTTTCAGTAGGGAGATCTAAACCCATATATCCCATGGGTGTCTTTTTATGATGCTTAAGCTACAAAATTAAGGCTAAGGTCTTAAAGTTCATACTAAACCTTGTTCCCTACCTCGGCATGTGATATATATGTATTTGTGTATGATTATGTGCAATGATTTTAAATGGTTTTGAAATCTTAATCATGGCATTATTTTTACCCCTTATCCCTGATTTATATGCTATCGCTCAACCCGCTAATCATCTATGGACATTGTATCCCCACGTGAAGTAGGAAACAAAGACACTCCTTCCTTTTTTGTACAATGATAGGATTTTTGGACTATCAATAGTCATCTTAAAGTGTTGATCCTCATTCTTCCAGAAGGTCGTTGCTTCTTTGTTTATCTACTATCATAGAATTTTCTTTGGACTTATTTTTAACTATCATTGGGGGCATGTTGCGACTTGAGTTAATATTATTTTGTTAGAGGATTTGTGGATGACTATGGATTGCATATTGTCATTGATATTCTTAGACTCTTTTTAGCTTACATTATCCTATCTTGTTATATATTTGAAATTCATCTGCTGCTAGTTATATTAAATTTTTTTTGGCTAGATCAAAGGGGCTGATCTTCGATCCTTGGCGGACTTGAGATATCCATCCCAATCAGGCCCTAGTTTGGGTTGTAATATTAGACCTAGTGATACCATCTTTCTTTAAAATTCATTGGATAGAGTTTGATGATTCAGGAAAAGCATTGAACAACCGAGAGTAGGAAAAAATTTATCCAGGCCGTAGGCTTTATGCCCTAAATTTTGGGATTGGTAATTTAAACTTCTTTCATGTGTCAACCATGATGGGAGTGATAAGGTTTGGGAAGAAGGGCAAGCTTAGCCTAAGGTACATTAGACCATTTGAGATTCTTCAAAACATTTGGGAAGATTGCTTATGAGTGGTCCTTACCTTCAGATTTTTCAACCATTAATCAAGTTTTTCATGTGTTTATGATTTGACAGTACATTTTGGATAAGTGTCATGTGATTTATTAGGATTCAGTTTACTTGGATAAGAGGTTGACTATTGTAGAGAAGGAATAGCTTATTTTAGAAAGGGATATTCGATGGTTACGTTCCATGGATATTCATATAGTTAAGGTTTAGTGGAGACATCATTCTATCGAGGAGGATAATTGGGAGGATGAGTTCAACATACATAGAGTTATCCCAAACTCTTTACTGTAAGGTATTTCCTTATCTTTTAGTTGGAGGATGATCTAGTCTTAGCGGTGGATGTTGTAATGACCAGATTTATGAAAACTAACTTTTTATGTGTTTTGACCATTTTTCCCTTATTCTTATTTACTACATGTTGATTTTGAGGTGTGGAGATGGTTTGCATGCTTTTCGATGCAATGAAGAGTAATTTTGATAAGTTTGTAGTTTTTAGAGGCTTAAAAAGCCATATAATTGACATCAGTTAATATTTATTGTTATGAGTGTTGAGTGATGATTTGAATAGTTTCATTAGGTCTGAATTATTGTACTTGGGTTATTAGCATGGTCGGTTTGGGTTTGGAACCTTTATTTTATATTTTGATTCTTCATTTGAAAAAATAGTAAAAGGGTATTCCAGAGTTAATTTGTTGAAAACAATCTTTTTTTCAAAATACAATGTCATCACTGAGTTTGAAATGTTCGAATTAGCCTAGTAACATATATGATTTTTCTCTGAGGTCTCAATCAATTTTTGAGTGTTCGTTCGAAGCTTAGTAGTCTTGCACAAAAATCAACATTTTTTTGATATCTGGTGCAACCGCTTAAGTGTCCAAGGTTTCCTTAAGTTGCATCCATTTTTGTGTCCCAAGACCAGTTAAGAAGTAGCCTCTTTAGCATCTTGGCATCACTTAAGTTGTAGCAGGTTAAGAAGCCAATTAATTACTTAAGCTGCAACAATTCTAAATAACCCTTTTTTCAATTTTTTTCTCAATTTTTGCATCTCCAAGCTTTAAGAAATGATATGTTTGAGGGTTTGTCCATCAGGTTTCATATGTGTAAGCCCTAAACTTGTATTCCCATTATTTTTCATTGATCACATCTTCAAAATTGTCTTTCAATCATGATTTAAAAATGAAATTTTGAGGTTTTTAGTGGTAAAGCTTCAAAATAGTTTTTTATCGCTTTGGACCTTATTTTAACCTATTTTTGCATGGGTTTTTAACTTTAGTATTCTATAATCTCGGGCAATGTATTTCTAAATTAAAATATTAGTTTTACCCCTTTAATTTTTGAACTCGTTTTTCGAACCTGTTTTGGATCCGGCTCAAATATGGGTAATATGAGTATCTTTAGTTTCTTTTAATACGTAGATGCTATATTTAATTATTATAGTTGATTTTTATGAATTTGGAAAATCTTTGTGTTTAAGGACTTTAGGTTAGGGTTTAGTCGTTTCAAGGTAGGTTATGGCTTAACTTCTTTCAGATTGAAATGGATAGTTAATAAAGTAAATCATCCTATGGGTTGTGAAAATAGCTATAGGACTTATATTTTGACTGTTATTGTTGTTGTGTGCCCGTGTGAGAGCTTATATTTTATTTTTGTTCACTTGTGATATCTAACATTGTGCGTTGCATGTGTGGGAACTTTATTTTACATCAGAGGTCTCATTTGTTCCTTTAAATGCATTTTAGTCTAGATATAATGCTTATTTGGGTCTTGAATTATTATTTTAGGCCTCTTTGAGGATTGGTTATTTTTATCATGATAGAAATTCCTAGTTATGGATTAGTATGACCCAAATGATGTCTTACATGAATATTTATCCTAATAATGTCTAACTAGTAGTAATAATCATGTATTGTTGACATATTGAGCTAATTTTTGGACACTTATATACATGTTGTCACGATCCGAACTGGGGCTCTAGTTGTGACGAGTATCCCGAACCATGAAGGACCAAGATCCCTTCTAACTTGTAATCACATACACCATTCATATACGAAAAGAAAGTCTGGGAAATACAAAACGAAAGAGAATCGTGGTCATAACTCTGAAATTTATTCAGCAATATGAAAATAATTTTTTTTCAACATAAAAGAAACATCTTTTTCTGTCTGCAAAATCTCTACTACATAATACATCAAAACTTGTATGAACCTGGGACAAGGCCCCCGGTAGACCAAATCCATAATAAATGATAAATGACTGAAAGAAAATACGTCATCTGAAATATAGAAGGCTCACCAACTGCACTCTTCACTCCTACCTGAAGATATCTACTGCTTATTAGGAACCCTAGATTGAGCCTCAATACCTAAAAGGTAGGGGGTCAATACAGATGTACTGCTATGTAGAGAAATCCAAAATAATGTTTTATATATATAATAGGTGAGATAAATTCACAAATCATCATGCATGATATAGTTCAAAATATTTGGGCACTTATTTAATAATCATAAAACGTTGATATCAGTATAATTAAATTCTTTGTATTACTTCTGAGTTAGGTGGCACTCCCCTACAAGTCTGATATTCCATGGGCTATATGGAATCCTCCATTGACTCAGCAGGAAATCTCCCAACCCAAGTTTGCTGTAAGGGCTGGAGTGTCTGTGTCTGATATGCCCACTAGGCCAATGTAGAATAATATACCCGTATCGGCAAAACACGGTTTTGGAAAATGAGTTGTCTGAACTCGTACCTTCTTCGGGGAACCACGTAAGATGTATTAATGCTCTATTTTAGCCTTTTCTAAACATGTATGTTTCTATATTAAAAATCATGAGAGTCTGATAGAAATTTGATTTCTATTCTAGTCTGTGTCTGTTATGGCATTGTCTGATTTGGTATCGTCATACCAAGACTTGCAAGTTGAATAATTATGTCATAAAGTTCCATGTCTGATTATTTCATTCTAAAAATTGTTTAGGCCACTTGAATATGCATATAGTATAAGAAAATCCATATCTCAAATCATAAGTCAAAATCATGCAAAGTCTTTCCATTTATTTAACAATTAAAATAAGTGGTGGCCAATTTCTCAAAAACATTCTTGAAGTTTCTTCATTTATCAATCTCAACATTTTAAATCATAATAACGATCCCCTCTCCCATTCTTAATCATCATAAAATTCACATAAGATAATTAGCATCTTGATTCCTTTTTTAAAACTATGAAATGTAAGGATTCATAACTTGTAAATCAAGTAGCAAAGTAATAGGAGAGGAGGAGATCCGATATTTCATGCTCTAAATTCACAATTCAAAGTTTCAATGGATACATACATATATACTAATCAAATCACTTTTAAGGGAAGGCCGAAAGACCAAAACAATATTCTCAAGGATTCTAAAACATGATTATAATTGTAAATCCAAAACTTTTTCCATAAAATTATGATTTCTAAGCCTTTTGCATAATTAAAAGAATTTTATATGCCCATGTAGTTTTTTTTAGGAAAACCCCACGTACCTTACATTGATTAGGAGAAATAGTGGATTCCGAATTTCAGCTTAGTTCTTGAAACTATTGGCCTGCAAGGATTAGCTCTTGATCTTAAAAGAAGAGGCTAGGGTTTTCAATTTATGTTACGAGAGTTATTTTTCATGAAACCAACCTAAAATTCTGATATGATGCTTTAATCTTGTGTTTGGGGCATATTCAAACAACGGAAAATGACCCAATTGCCCTTAAAAATGCAGATTTTAAAAGCTGAAACAACTGGGCATCGACGTGATTGGCGACGCGTCGCACCCTAATCGTGCCAAGCCTCAGTACTTTTGCCTGGCAGTTCCTACAAAAAATTGACCAATGCGATGGATGATGCGGTGCGCCAAGATCGCATTGGGCCACTATTTTGGGACACCAAACAAGGTCTAAATGTGGCCCAAATTTGAAACTTGTCCGGGAACACCTATTGACCTCCTGGATCATGAACTAGCTAATATATCAACTATTGAGGGTCGGTAAGGTTAAGAATAAGATCATCAATGATTAGGAGATCAAAATAAATAAGTCTCTTTTTACACTTAGAGTAATTTCTAGATACTAGCCTCTCAAACGTGGCTCTTGGTGACATCTAATCTAACGAAACAACAGGGCATTACATTATCCCCCACTTGGGATCATTCGTCACTGAATAATGACTTAGAACACGGGCAAGCACAATTTCAACATACTAAGGAAAATAAAGAAGGAGGGATATAGAGAGAAATTGAATAGTACCTTTTATGATGTCACCCATTCACTCAAAGAGATTTGGATACCTAGCTCGCATAACATTTTCTAATTCCAAAGTAGCTTCCTCAACCTTTTGATTCTTCTATAGTATCTTAATCGAGACAATTTCCTTGTTCCTTAACTTTCTAACTTGGCGATCTAAGATTTCAATAGGTTCTTCTTCGTAAGACAAGGAGACTGTTACCTTGATCTCCTCTACATGCAACACTATGGAATGGTCTCCAATACATTTCTTCAACATGGACATGTGGAATATCGGATGAACAGAACCCAAATTTATAGGCAACTCTAACTCATATGCAACCTTACCTATCCTTCTCAAAATATGGTATGGCCTTATATAGTAAGGACTCAACTTCCTCTTCTTCCTGAAATGCATCTCCCTTCGTAGGAGAGACTTTGAGGAAGACCCAATCACCAACCTCAAATTCTAGCTCCCTTCTTCTAACATTATTACAGGATTTCTATCGACTCTGGGCTATTTTAATTCGTTCTCTAATGATTTTTAGTTTCTCTATCACCTGATGAACAAGATCAGGCCCAAACAATAGCATTTTACCTACTTCATACCACCCTATTGGCGACCTATATCTTCTTCCATACAATGCCTCAGAAGGAGCCATCTTAATACTAGCATGATAGCTATTATTATATGCAAACTCTATCAATGGAAAGTGATCTACCCAACTACCTTTAAATTTAATTACACAGGCCCTCAACAAATCCTCAAGGTTTGGAATGGTGCGTTCAGCTTGCCCATCGGTCTGAGGGTGGAAAGCAGTACACAGGTTCACTTGGGTACCTAAACCCCTCTGAAAGTATTTCCAAAATTGCAAAGAGAATTGCATACCTCGGTCAGATATGATGGATACAGGTGGCCCATGCAAACGAATTACTTCTGCATTGAATAACTTAGCATAATCATCTCCTGAATAGTTAGTCCTAACTGGGAGAAAGTGAGCTGACCTGGTCAGCCAATCCACAATTATCCAAAAAGAACCATATCGATTTCGGGACCTCAGAAGTCCCATAATGAAATCCATATTTATCATCTTTCACTTCCATAAAGGCAAAGGTATCTCTTGGTAAGTACCACCTGGCCTCAAATGTTCCACTTTAACTTGTTGAAAATTCAATCACTTGGAAACAATGTCATTCATATCGCTTTTCATATTATTCCACCAATATATAGCTTTTAGATCATGATACATTTTTGTAGAGCCTGGGTGAACAACATACCTTGAAGTGTGTTCTTCATTAAGGATTATTTTTTGCAAACCATTTACATCTAGAACATATAATCTACCCTGATATGTCATAATCCCATCAACACCAATTTCAAAAAACATCACCTTCTGCTGCCCCACATCTTTCTTAATTTCCATCAAAATGGGATCTTCGGCCTGCTTCTCTCTAACTTCTGCACAAAGGGAACATTTAGCTATCTTATGAACAACTACTCCTCCATCCTCGAAATCCAAAAGTCGCACCCCTAGATTTGCAAGTCGATGAATATTGTTAACCATCTCTCTTTTCCCTTTCTCAACATAAGAAAGGCTTCCCATAGATAATCTGCTGAGGTCGTTGGCTACCACATTTACCTTTCCTAGATGATAGTGCAGGCTCATGTCATAATCCCTCAAAAGTTCCAACCAATGCCTCTTCCGGAGATTTAATTCTTTTTGCGAGAAAATATACTGTAAACTCTTGCGGTCAGTAAATATATCAACATGTACCCCGTAAAGATAATGCCACTAGATTTTAACTGCAAACACCACAGCCGCTAACTCCTACTCATGGGTGGGGTAATTTCGCTTATGCACCTTCAACTGCCTAGATGCATAAGCCACCACCTTACCATGCTGCATAAGTACACACTCAAATCCCACTAGGGATGCATCACAATACACAATGAAACCCTCTGTACCTTTTGAAAGAGTCAGAACGGGTGCAGTAGTCAAATTCTCTTTCAACCTCTCAAAATTATTCTCACAGGAGTCAGACCATACAAACTTCACCTTTTTCTGTGTCAACTTAGTAAATGGAGCAGCTATGGAAGAAAAACTCTCTAGACACAATATGCTCCATGAAGGTTTGTAGAGAGTTTTTCTTATGTCGTGGGTCTGGGAAATTTACTCACTGCCTCAACCTTTTGGGGATAAACCTTAATCCCATCTCTAGACACAATATGCTCCAAGAAAATAATAGCCTTAAGTCAGATTTCATACTTGGAAAATTTTACATACAACCTATGATCTTTGAGGGTCTGAAGGATAACTCTAAGGTGATTGGCATGGTCCTCCTCACTCTTAGAATAAATAAAAATATCATCAATTAAAACTATGAAAAACTGATCTAGAAACTGATAGAATACCTTATTGATTAGGTCCATAAAAGTTGCAGGGGCATTAGTCAACCCAGAGGACATCACTAAGAATTCATAATGACCGTAACGGGTTCGAAAAGCTATTTTGGGAATATCTAACTATCAAACCTTCAAATGATGGTACCCCGAATAAAGGTCTATCTTTGAAAAGTATTTATCCCCCTGAAGTTGGACAAAAAGATCATCAATTCTAGGCAGAGGATATTTATTTTTAACAGTAACCTTATTCAGCTGACGGTAATCTATGCACATACGCAGGGAACCGTCTTTCTTTTGTAAGAAGAGTACAGGTGCACCCCAGGGAGAAACACTAGGATGGATAATACCTTTGTCTAGAAGGTCTGATAGCTGTTCTTTTAACTCTTTCAGCTCAGCAGGTGTCATTCTATATGGAAAAATAGAAATAGGGCGGGTGTCTGGCAATAAATTAGGGCGGGTGTCTGGCAATAAATCAACAGCAAAATTTAACTCCCTATCAGGTGGTATTCCTGGGAGATCATCGAGAAAGACTTCTAGAAATTCATTTACCACAGGGACAGACTGAAGTGAAGGACTTTCGGTATTTGAATCTTTAACCCGGATAATATGATACAAACAACCATTGGAAATGAGTTTACGAGCTTTGAGGTAAGATATAAAGTTCCCTTTAGGTACTAAAGAATGCCCTTCCCATTCTATCACTGGTTCCTTCATGAAAGAAAAAGTAACCTTTCGGGTTCTACAGTCTAGAACGGCATAACATGAATGGAGCCAGTTCATTTCTAAGATGGCATCAAAATTAACTATATCAAGCTCTATGAGGTCTGCAATAGTATCACGACTATAAACAGACACAATATAATTCTTATGCACCTTCCTAGCCATAACAGAATCACCTACCAGAGTGGAAATAGAGAAAGGTTCTGCAATTACATCAGGCTCAAACTCAAACCTGACAGCCACATATGGTGTCACATAATACAAGGTATACCCAGGATCAAGTAACACATACACATCACGAGAGAATATTTGTAACGTACACATGACTATATCTGGTGAGGCCTCTGCCTCCTAGTGATTTGACAAAGCATACAACCGGTTGCAGCCACTCCCGACAGCTGAAGTATGACCTTTTTTAGGCGATGGTGTCACGGAAGAATTTTTTTATGACTTAGAACCACCAACATTCATTCTAGTAGAAGGACAATCTCTCTATAAATATCTCAGCTGACCATATGAATAGCATACTAGTGTGCCCAGATGACATCTCCCTGGATAATGCTTACCCCAAGTCTCACGCTATGAAAACTTACGATGATACTCAGCCACACTTCCCTGGGACTGGTTAACTTATGCCCTGGATCTATAATTATTCTAAAAATTCTGAGATCGTCGATCAACTGGGGGTCTGGGCGCTGGGGTGCTAGCTGCAGACTACGCATTACCCTAAAAATTTTTCTTCTGCTATCTGTTACCCTAATTACCACTTTATAGCTGACTGGGGCTCTGGTATGCTATTCTGGCCCTCTCGTCTTGCCTATCCTTCTCCCTAGATTCAGTGATTCTCTTTTTTATTCCCCAACCTATTGCATGTGGATAATAGTCTGGAGAAGTCCATGTCCCTGTTCATTATTGCCACCTTGTATTCAAGCACTAAGTCATCTAAAAGACCGGCTTTATATTTTCTCATATGGGCTCTCATATTTCCTAGAACAACATTTATGGGTGTTTTGTTGTTTTTTGCATTGCAAAACGAGGGCAAAAACTTGAAATGGTGGGGAACTGAGTTAGATCATTGTCCTTTAGCAACTTGTCCAACCGCCCCTGAGATTATCGTTGAAGGATGTCCAGTTTTCAAGTAGGCCTAACAACAAGAAGAATTTGATTATCAATCAATACTGAAATGAGCTTGAAGTGCTAATATTATTCTTCCTTAGCACTGAGAGATTACCCGAATTTAGACCTTGATGCAGACAAACTTCATCCTAATTCGCGGTTTGCTTGACACAGTGACTTCTCAATGAGGTTGCGAATACAGGTACATCCTTTAGACACGTTGAATCCATGGTTACACAAGTATCTTGTGCACAAGGAGGAATAAAATTATCTTGACAGAGCCAGCCCTTGGGACGTGAATGATATATACTCTAGAGCATAACGGGCTAGTTGGTTGAATCTCAGAATGTACTCCTTGACACTCATTTTTCCTTGCTTTAGGTTTATAAACTCTTCAGTCATGGCCTCCCTCAACTCTAGAGGAAAGAATCAATCTAGGAAGGCTTCCATGAACTCGCCCCATACTGTGGGCTCAACATTCTCACCCGTTGAATCTTTCCCTCGCTATTCCACTGATTTGCAACTTTTTTAAGATGATAAGATGCTAATTCCACCCCTTCCACCTCATCTACATGCATCACCCTAAAAATCTTCTCTATCTCATCCACAAACTCTTATGGATCTTCCTCTATCTTTATACCCAAAAATCTAGGCAGTTTATTAGCATAAACTGACCCACTCTAGTTGTCTCATCTACACCACATGCAGAGCCTACATCCTCTAATCGTTGAGTCTGTATAGACACTAAATATTAAAGTATATGTATTGAATTCTTGAATTCTGTATTTCATACCTCTCTCTCGTGAGGTTGGGTGCAGTTAGTTCCCAATCGGGGAGCTCTAGGTGCCCTGAGTGGGTTGGTCTGAGTAGGTAGGACTCTCGGAGTAAAACAACTTCTGGAGTTTGAGATTTATTGTGTGTCCTCATCCCATTAGTGGGACAATCCTCATCAGTCTAGGCATTTTGATAGTTAGAGCGACTTGGAGGCATGGCTGCTCTTCTGAAATACAAAAGATCATTGATTAGAGGACAGATTAGACTCTAAAGCACAAACTAAATCACAAAGAGGGGAAGCATTCCTAAATGCCTAGTAGCCTCCTGCTTATAAGTATGGCACTCTACACACCCATAAATAAGACTCTACCCAACGTGATTTTGCAGGTACCCTAGGACCATGAACCATGCTCTGATACCAAGTTTGTCACGACTTAAACTGGAGCCCTGGCCATGACGAGCATCCCGAACCATGAAGGCCCGAGAGCATTTTAACTTGTAATCACATACACCATTCATATACAAAAAGAATGTGCGGGAAATACAAAATAAAATAGAATCATAGTCATAACTCTAAAATCTATTCAGCAATACAAAAATAGTTTTTTTCAACATAAAAGCAACATTTTTTTCTGTTTGTGAAATCTCTACTACATAAGACATCAAAACTTGTTTGAACTTGGGATAAGGCCCTCAGCAGACCAAAATCATAATAAATGATAAATGACTGAAAGAAAATAAGCCTTCTAAAATATAAAAGGCTCACCAACTGCACACTTCACTCCTACCTGAAGAAATCTACTACTTATCAGGACCCCTAGATTAAGCCTCAGAACCTAGAAGGTAGGGGGTCAATACAGATGTACTGGTATGCATAGAAATTAAAAATAATATATTTATACATAAAATAGGTGAGAGAAATTCACAAATCATCATGCATGATATAGTTCAAAACACTTGGGAACTTATTTAATAATCATAAAACATTCATGTCAGTATAATTAAATTCTTTGTATCACTTTTGAGTTACGTGGCACTCCCCTACAAGTCGGATATTCCACGGGCTATATGGAATCCACCATTGACTCAGCGGGGAAGCCCCCAACCCAAGTTTGTGCAAGGGTTGGATTGTCTAAGTCTGATACACAACAGGGCACTAGGCCAGCGTAAAATAATATACCCGTATCGGCAAATCATAGTTTTGGGCAATGAGTTGTCTGAACTCATGCCTTCTTCGGGGAACCACCTAACATCTCTCTATGCCTTATTTAAGCTTTTTCTGAACATGTATTATTCTTATAGAATCTAATTTCTATACTAGTCTGTTTCTGTTATGGCATTGTCTAATTTTGTATCACCATACCAAGACTTGCAAGTTGATTATTATGTCATAAAGTGCCATGTCTGATTATTTCATTCTAAACAATGTTTAGGCCACTTGAACATGCATATAGTATAAGAAAATTCATATCTCAAGTCATAATTCAAAATCATGCAAAGGCTTTTCATTCATTCAACAATTAAAATAAGTGGTGGCCAATTTCTCAAAAACATACCTGAAGTTTCTTCATTTATCAATATCAATATTTTAAATCATAAGAACATCCCCCTCTCCCATTCTTAATCATCACTAAATTCACTTAATATAATTAGCATCTTTATTCCTTCTTTAAAACCATGAAATTTAAGGATTCATCACTTTTAAATTAAGTAACAAAGTAATAGGAGAGGAGGAGATCCGATATTTCATGCTCTCAATTCACAATTCAAAGTTTCAATGGATACATACATATATACTAATCAAATCACTTTCAAGGAAAGTCCTAAAGACCAAAACAATATTCTCAAGGATTCTAAAACATAATTATAATTATAAATCCAAAACCTTTTCCGTAAAATCATGATCTCTAAACCTTTTGCATAATTGAAAGAATTTTCTATGTCCATGTATTTTTTTAAGGAAAACCCTACGTACATTATGTTGTTTGGGAGGAAGAGTGGATTTCGAATTTCATGTTAGTTCTTGAGACTATTGGCTTGCAAAGATGAGCTCTTGATCTTAAAAGATGAGGCTAGGGTTTTCAATTGATATTAAGAGAGTTATTTTTCATGAAAACCATCCTAAAGTGCTGATATGATGATTTAATCTCATGTTTGGGGCGTATTAGAATAAGGGAAAATGACCCAATTGCCCTTAAAAATACAGATTTTAAAAGATGAAACAATTGGGCATCGACACAATTGGCGATGCGTCGCACCCTGATCGTGCCAGGCCTCAGTACTTTATCTTGGCAGTTCCTAAACAAAAATTGACCAATGCGATGGGCGATGTGGCCCACCAAGATCACATTGGTCCACTATTTTTGGACACCAAACAAGGTCTAAATACTGCCTGAAAAATCCAAAACTTGTTTGGGAACACCTATTGACCTCCCGGATCATGAATTAGATAATATATAAACTATTGAGGGTCTAGAAGGTCGAGAATAATATCATCAATGATTAGGAGCTCAAAATGACTAAGTCCCTTTTTACACTTAGAGTATTTTCAAGATGTTAGCCTCTCAAACATGCTCTTGGTGACATCAAGTCGAACAAAACTACGGGGTGTTACACATGTTGGATATATTGAATATCTTCACATCAAGTTGATTGTGAGCATTACATCCTCAGCGCATACATATATATTCATGATATACTAGTATTATTGAGGAATATTTGTTTTGAAAAAAAATAAGATATTTTTATGAAAACCCTTTCCGTGAACACTAGTTGAAGAGATGGGTTCAGATAAAGAAATATAAGTTATAGTATGTGTATTGAGAATGCCATGGATTCTATATTGAGAAATGAGAGCTTGATAGGTGCATACAAAAGGTCATATGATAGATTTCTTCATTTATCGCATCCTTATTGCAAGTGCATTTTACATGATATTCGTTAGTTACCCTTGAATTATGGTTAGTTTCTCTAGATTTGTTGTGTATATCTATGTTGTTTTCATTTATCTCTCTCTCTCTATATATATACATATATTTACATATATATATATATATATATATATATTAGAACTGTTACTGGAGATGGTTTAAGCTACTATTTAGAACTTTTCTATTAGTAGGTGGAGTGCTCATAGTTTTCTTTACTTATATTATTTTTCTTTGTCCAACCATCCTATGATTTCTACTGGGTACAAGTGGATCGTACTCATTTGTACTGTGTTATTTCGGTGTAGATTCTAGATTGTATTATTAGATTCTCTAAACTTATGACATCTAATTTTGGGATAGTTTTTGTATGTTTTTTGGATTTCTGTCCTTTGCTTATCTGTATGTGTGACTTGACTTTGTTCTTTATGTATCCTTTTACTTTATTATCTTTTTTATCTCGTACTTCTTTCCTTTGGAGATGATTGTATTAATTATCAAGGTTGATCCGGAATAAGTGTCATTAAGACCTTGTTTGGGGTCGTGACAATTTGACTAAAGTAACTAAGAAGAATTAGAACTTTTATTCATATCAATAGTCATTAAGTTGATCTTAAAAAATACATTGGTGAGGTAAATTTTACCTACATACAATTCACCTTTACATGTAAAAACTTTGTTTGAAAAAAAAAATATTTTAATTCATTCTTAGTCAGAAGTGAAATAGAAACTTAGTTTTTTTCACAACTCCGGAATAAGAAGGACATTGTTTATTGCCACCACCTTGCTATATGCCATCTTCAAGTAAATCTTGTATGTTTCTTCAACCTTTGCAATAGCGGTGTTTGTCATGAATATCTTTTCAGCATCTTGAGCCAGAGCATATTATGCAAATAGTTCTTTGTTGGAACAAACATGGTGAGAAACACCGAAATCTATCCATTATTCTCTAGGATTACCAACCAGATTGTATTTTGAAAGCATGGCACAAAGATTCCCCATTTCTTCTTTGAATTCAGTCGTATTTGTTTGATCCTTTTTATTTTCCATCTTACGAGCCCGACAATCAGTAGACTTGTGGTCAACATTTCCACAATTAAAGTAATTTTCTTTGAACTTATTCTTAGGAGAATTGCCTTATTGTCCAATGCTTTTTTTCTCTTTTTTGACTATGTGTGATATTCTTCAATAATATTTGTTCCATTTACTGTTGAATTATCTCGAGACCTTTTCTTGCAATCTTGTTATCTTTCTCGATTGTCAACCTTACAAGGACATCTTTGACAAGCATCTTCTTGCATTAGAGTTTCAAATAGATTTTGACACCCTTCCACAATGGTGGTAACTTCTAAATTATTGCAGTCACTTGAAAAACATCATTCATAGCTAAACCTACATCAAAGGTTATGTGGGAGTTAAGAAAATACTTAGTATATTTAACAAAAGTATTATCTAAATCTATACCTTCAGCAAGGAGATCATGGATTATGACTCGCAAGTTTTGAACTTGGATAACAACAATTTTACAGTCTACCATTTTGAAGTCCAAAAGTTTTGTAACAAAAAATTTTATTATTCGTGCATCCTCTGTTTTGTACTTTTTTTTTTCAAAGCATCCCAGAGTTTCTTTAAGGTATTCATGTTGCTTTACACATTATACAAATTATCTTATAGGCCACTAAAAATGTAATTCTTATATTAAAAATCTAGGTGCTTTCATGCTTTAGTCACTATGAAGTGTTTTTTGCAAAGTTAATTTTGACAAGTCAAAAGGGCGCTTACTAATGAACTTCTGCAGAGTTAGAGTACTCAAGTAGAAGGGCGTCTTTGCTGCCATCTATTAAAATCTACGTCCTAAAACTTCTTGATTTCTCCATCGGTGCCATGGCAGAGCAACATTAGAACAACTCGAAGTAGAAATATTAGTTGCTGCAACATTCATTATTCCATCATTGACTTGATTTTTTAGTCATTTTTCTACCACAATTAGACAATAAATTTAGTATCACAAATACGAACAATAAAGTCTTAAACCTTAAACAACTTATTTCTAGTAATGATGAAGTTTTGTATTCTTCAAATCCCAACCTAATGAACTTTTATTCCTAACAAAGTTTTTATATCTTGAAATCAATTTCAAGTTCAAATAGAGTAGCAAATCAAAAGGCTTTAATCTCCAGAAAGAAAAATATAGATATAAAATAATTTCCTTAGGATTATTGTTTTTTTGTTAAAAAAACTATATTTTCAATAACTTCAAACACAAGTTCAAACAACTTATGAACAATGAAAAGAAGTTAAAACTATTTCTCAAAAGAGTAAAAGAAAGAGATGAAGACACAAAGAATCAAGTCCATCATATTCATGATGTTTCTTTAAAAAAAGTATTTCCTCAGGTTCCTGGGGTTAACAAAATACATTCTCCCAGGATAAAATGATTCACTTCGGCAAATGGTGGTACCTCAAATTTATTGAACTACGAACTCACTCAATGATTTGCAAATCACACTTTAGGTTTTAGGAAGAAGAAGAGATTTTAACTTCAAAATCTCATACTTATACTTGAGGAATAATTAGATACTTATACCAAAAGGTGTTGCTACAAAAAAGAAGCAATGGTTCGTAAAGAGTTGCAATATTATGAAGCATGAGGTCCACATGCGGACCCATGTGCAACCACACGTGGTGAGATGTGTCCACACATCACATTTTTTCTCAAAACCAGGATGTTGAGGTTGACATGCACTAGCACATAGCCAAATGCGCCTTCATATCACTTTTTGCCAATCAAATAGTGAATTGTAGGGTCGCAACCCTTCAATCTGCATTTTAGCATGCGTCCTCATATGCTCGTGTGCGTCCAAAAATAGAGAAAAATTTAGTATAGATTTAGATTAAGAAATCATTAACTCTCAAGTTTCAATTAATTTTATTCAAAAATATCTCTTGATCGAAGTCAATCCAAGAAAGACACCGGCACATATCTTGTCTTCTCCTTGCCTCACTATCCATATGGAGTACTTCTGTACTTAAACTCAAGGATTTTCCTTTCTTCCACCAACATGGGAGAACACTCCTCTTATAAAGTTAACAGGCATTTCACTTTCCCTCCATTTTCTTCTCCTCATTTTCTGTTCACAATTTACTTAGAACCTAAAACTTTCCGCGTATTCTTGACCCGGATGTTCCACTCTATTATTGGGTTATAACTTACCTCAGGCTCAAGTCCATCATTTACTGTGTTATTACTTGGTTGGTCTACCAGACCCAAAACAGGGTTCATAACACCAGCTAGGGTCAAGTTTGAATGTTTGTATCACTTTCCAATTAGTGGCATACAAATTGATCACAATATCTAAGTGTTGGTTAAAACAATCGGGCTTTGAAGTTTCTTCAAACTCATAATATCTATCATCTGGTTCAGTGATTGATAACTAATGACGCAACACTTTTTTTTGTCAAATACGATAAAGATCTTGAACAATTGCCTAAGGATTTCCACATACTAAAGTAACTATAACACCTACTTTAGTAAGTTGATATCCACCTAATCCAGCATCACTTGCACTATGGAAATGAATCATTAGCATTTTGACATCCTACATAGGTTTAATCTAACATTCTGCATAACATTACCTTTGCACGTCCAAAATAGTGTCAATTTTGACAAAAGCATCATATATAGAAGTATTGTCTTTGGTGTGACTGGGAGATACCGAGAACTATTGTGGCTCGACCCTTCTTTGAATTCTGTATATAATAGCAACTTGGTGCATCAAACTGTCATTTATCAAAAAGAGTCAATAGGACAATTTTACAACACTTTTAGGAATTCTAGTTGCATAAATGCCACCCCAAAATTATTGGATGGGATAGGATTTTCTTGCTCCCAAATAAACAAAAAAAATCAAAAGGGTGTCAAATCCAAGAAACATGTAGTTATAAAAACTATGTTTTGGAGAGTCTGATTCATGTAGAGAAGTCGCATCTATTTTGACAAGTTGTAGACGATATATTACTATATTTTTATCTCGTGACATATTACATTGAACTTTCTTTTATATTATTATTTAATGCATCAACATGCCTTGTTACTATCATTTGAACCACACATTAAAGGCATATTCTAATTATTGTGCAACTTTCATTTCTTCAAATTTAAAATTGACTTCTTGTTCCTTGATAATGTCATAAAGCATCATATTCGATCATCTTATCAGGCTAGTGTTTCCCCATTCCCATGCTATTTACATTCTTTTTACCAATCACAAAAATATTGTTATGTTTCACTATCATTGTATACTGGCCCCAAAGAATCTTCTCCCCCATCATAATTCATTATTAAAGTAATTAGGCAGAAAGATAAGATAAGCATGTGCTTTAGTAGGCAGACTTACTTGAATAATACCAAGAAAATTCCACCTAGTTACACCATGTCTTTAAAAAAAAGGATACACCACATCTCAACTAGTTATTTATTCAAAGAAGAGAAGAAACATTGTAACTCTTTTAGTTTAGAGTTGGGGGATTGCAGGGTTAGAAATGGGAAAGTGGTTTGAAGTGAAAGGGTTTAGAAGATATTTAAGGGATAATTACAGTCCAAAGTCTTTGAGTGATCTAGTTAACAAAATAGACCGCTAATGTATAGGTTTTGTATCTTTCAATCATATTAATAAATAAATATAGTCGAATTGTACATATTGGTAAGTTACAATTTATATTAGATCAGACGAAGCATAAACAAGCCACATCCAGCCTTACCTCAACCATCAAAACATTTATAATTCAAAATTAAATGCAAATAAAAAGAGAAGCAATTCTACATTTCATTTTAAGAAACTAGGCGTCCATGTTGCTAACCTGAGTTGCCTGGGGTTCTTCTAGGCTTCAATTGGTAGACCAAAGCTTCACATATGGGCCAATGAAGCCAATTGAAGTGTCCTTGATCAGAAACGCTTACTTAAGCTTATCAATTAGCTACGTTCTCCTGCTTTTGGCCAACAGGACAACATAGCTAGATTGAATTACGTCATCGTGTTAGCAAAAAGGACAGAAGTTGCTATTGATTAAATTAGGAAAATATAATATTTAAATGAACCTTACTAGCCTTAACTATAACGAAAAGCACCGTAGATCCCTTTTCCTTGCTATTGATTGAATTAGGAAAAGATAATATTTAAATGAACCTTACTAGCCTTAACTATAACGAAAAGCACCGTAGATCCCTTTTCCTTGACCTGTGTTGGAGAACACAAAGCTAATGGAAAAATGCAAGAACAAATAACAAAACAATAAACTATCATGTTTTCCCTTCATAAACAATACCACCTAGAAGCAAGCAAATGTTTCCCAGGGGAATCTTTTTCTTTTAATCAGATAATCGATCCATTATAGGACGTATACATGAAGCATACCAAAAGTAAAAAAAACCAACAACAAGATAGTGCTACAAAAGATATCCAGTCCTCTATACAACCCAGAACTACACGGGTGCACCAAAAATAAATAATTGACCGGAGACTTCTCCTCAACTGGACAAAACAAATCAATGTAATAGAAATGGTTAGATTACGGGTCATGGGTTGCCCATGAGGACAGACCCGACCAAGTTTTTTATTTTAATTATCTGTTAAATGGAAGATAAGAAGGGGGAAATTTAATTTGGAAAAAAGGGGGAACAATTAATGAGTAACTGGTTTATCCACCCACTACTCTTGTACATATACGCTTCTTCTAAAAAAGAAAATAGATGAGTAAAAACAAATACTACAGTAAAGAAAAACATCAACAAAAATTCCAAAGGAGGCTTTTAGTTTGTGAATCAACACTCTGTTTTCAAGAGAAACAAAGTGGACTTAGGGCAGATACTTTCTGTAGCAAAATCAATTGTTGCTGTTTTCGGGGACACAAAAATCTATATTTTGACAAAACAACTTCAACACAAGTTCAAGAATAAATCAAGAATACTTATGAAGTTTCCAACACATTTAACAAAAGATCAAAAATGACCTTTCAAAGAAGTGTGTTTTCAGTATTTTAAAGAAAATTAGATGAAGCAAAAAAATCCAAGTCCTCCAAATTCACAGAGTGTCCTTAAGAAAATAATTCCCCTCAAGTACCCGAGGTTGTGGAATTTTCCTCTCAGGATAAAATGGCTCAACAATTTGACTGTAGTGGTACCTCAAATGATCGGATTCTCTTCGAACTCACTCAACAGTTAGATGATCACACGGAGTATTTTAGACAACAAGAAATGTTTTTAAGTGCAGAAAAATTCATACTAAACCTATGGAAAAATGCAAGTTTATATAGCCATTAAGTGCCCCTTTCGAAAGGTAGCAATGATTCAACGGAAAGGAGTATCCTTTCTAAACAGTCATGTTTGTCCATTTGAAAGAGTGTGTCTTTTTTGAATAGCCACAACCATCCAAATAGTCATACCTTTTGCCGAAATAGTGTGTCTTTTACTCGAAGAGTTGTGTCCCTTCTAAGCAACTTTTCATTTTTCATTCTCATCAATTGAACCTAATAATCCCCCATATGAATGAGAAATGGCTACTCTTTGTAAAACTTTACGGATAAGAATTTGATCATCAAGCAAAGACCGATTGCATCTAGATAAGTGGATTTCCCTTTGAACTTTTTGTAGTGAACATGCATCGGATGCACTTGGTTAAGTATTTTTAATATCTTTGAACCATCGAGCTTTGATGTATACCTAGAAAACATATGTCACACAACTAGCCTTTACTATTTATGGTTCTCACTGGTTTATTCGTTTCATCCATGAACACGTCCTAGTCTCATGAGAGCTTAGAGAATAGGCCTTTACTAACATTCTCCTTGAAGCAGTTTCTACTTCGCCCTCACATAGGTCATTTCTAAATGTTCAATCCTATAGATTAAACTATTTGATCAAATCTTCCAAATTTTGATAATCATTAAAAGACTTCACTCCATAAGTCTTATCCTTGTTTACTAAATATTGTCTACATCATGAGAATGGGTTAGATATATTGACAATGTTGATCCTGCCAGACACAACTTTGT
This sequence comes from Capsicum annuum, assembly GCF_002878395.1. Classification (NCBI taxonomy): domain Eukaryota; kingdom Viridiplantae; phylum Streptophyta; class Magnoliopsida; order Solanales; family Solanaceae; genus Capsicum; species Capsicum annuum. Next base: position 192,674,111 of record NC_061119.1, on the reverse strand, counting down.
TTGATCTTCTTATACCTAGCTCTTGAGATCTCCAGTCTGCTAGGTAGAGTTACCTCCTTGCTGACTTGTCCTAGGCCGTTAACCCATTTCTTTGGATGTCCTCTCAACTTTTTCTCTAGATAGGCCTTTTGTAAATGGATCCAACACATTATATTTTGACTTCACATAGTCAACAATGATAATTCCACTAGAGAGAAGTTCTCTAACGGTATTATGTCTGTCTTATGTGACGAGATTTACCATTGTACATCATACTCCCTGCCCTACCTATTGCAGCATTACTATCACAATGTATACATACTGGTGCCACTGGTTTGGGCCAATAAGTAATGTCTTTTAATAAATTCTGGAGCCATTTTGCTTCTTTAGTGGTTTTATCCAATGCGATAAATTTAGATTCCATTGAGAAGTGAGCAATACATGTCTGTTTGGAAGATTTCCAAGAGACCGCTCCTCCACCAATAATAAATATATATCCACTCGTGAATTTTACTTCATTCGATCCGGTGATCCAATTTGCATCACTATATCCTTCAAGTACCGTGGGATATTTATTATACTGCAAAGCATAGTCTTGAGTGTATTTAAGATACCCCAAAACTCTTTTCATTTCCATCCAAAGAGTTTTATTGGGATTACTCGTGTACCAACTCAATTTACTACTAGTATATGTTATGTCTGGTCATGTATAATTCATGATATATATTAAAAATCCCAACACTCGTGAGTACTCCAACTGTGAGTCACTTTCACCTTTATTCATTTGAAGATCAAAGCTCACGTCCAATGGAATCTTGGCAATTCAAAATTCCAAATACTTGAATTTGTCAAGTACCTTTTTGATGTAATGAGACTGTGACAATGCCAACCCTTGGGGAGTTCTATGAATTCTTATACCTAAGATAACATCTGCAACTCCAAGGTCTTTCATATCAAACTTTCTCTCGAGGATTCATTTTGTAGCATTTATGTCAAAAATCTCTCTAGTGATGATCAACATCTCATTCACATACAAACAAACAATCACTTGGTGATTTGGAGTGTCTTTAATGTAAACACATTTATCACATCATTTATCTTGAACTCGTTTTCTAACATGGTTTCGTTAAACTTTGCATGCCACTATTTAGGTGCTTGATTTAGTCCATAAAGTGACTAAACAAGTTTACACACCTTATTTTCATTTTTTGTAACCACAAAACCCTCAGGCTATTTCATATAAATTTCTCCTTTCAATTCTCCATTTAGAAATATTGTTTTCACATCCATTTAATGGATTTCAAAACCATATACTGAGGCTAAGGAAATTTACATGCGAATTGATGTTATCCTCGTTGCAAGTGAGTATGTATCAAAGTAATCAAGGCCTTCTTTTGGTTTGACACCTTTTACTATAAGTCTTACCTTGTATTTATTAATAGTACCATTCGCTTTCATTTTTCTTTTTAAGATACATTTATAACCTAAAGGTTTATTTCTTGGAGAAAGATCAACCAATTATTATGTATGGTTGATTAAGATTAAATCTATCTCACTATTGACTACTCCTTTCCAAAAGGATGAGTCTGATGACGACATCACTTCTTTAAATATTTAAGGCTCATTTTCTAAGAGAAATGTTACAAAATCAATCCAAATGATTTTGACGTTCTTTGATGTATACTATGTCTTGGATTCTTATCGTTATGTACATGGTTTATCTCAAGGTCATTTAGACCCCCACTAGACTGTTCAAGTCTAGTTTTATATGGATTAATATGTTTACAGAATTAAGCATTACCTGATTCAATTACCATATATTCATTGATATCCAGATGTTTGGATTTATGAACTAAAAACCGATATGCTTTACTACTTTTAGCATATACTAGGAACACACAGTCCACAGTCTTAGGTCCTATCTTTACCCTTTTAGGCATAAGACCATTGTCCTTCTCTAGACACCCCAACACTTTAAAATATTTCATGTTGGGATTCTTTTCTTTTTATTTTTCATATAGAATTGATTGTGTATTACTATGGGGTACTCTATTGAGTATTCGGTTAGCTGTAAGGATTGCTTCCCCCCACAAGTTTTGTGCTGAACCAGAACTTATAAATAAGGCATTCATGATTTTCTTCAACGTTTATTTTTTCCTTTCTACAATTTCATTAGATTGAGGCGAATATGGGATCGTAGTTCAATAGAAAAATCCATTCTCTACACATATTTCTGCAAAGGGAGATTCATATTCTCCACCTCTATCACTTTTTTTCATTGTGATCTCTTTCTCTAACTGATTTTCAACTTCTATTTTATATTGCCTAAATGCACCTATTGCTTCATCCTTACTATTTAGCAAATAGACATAGCAGTATCTACTGCAATCATCAATAAAAGTTATAAAATACTTTTTTCCACCACAAGATGGTGTTGACGTCATATCATAAATGTCAGTGTGGATTAATTTTAAGAGATTGAAATTCCTTTCAATGGACTTATACGGATTCTTAGCATACTTTGATTTCACAAACGTTTCACATTTTGATTTATTGCAGTAGAAAATTGCAAAAACTTCAAAGTTAACTAGTTTTCACAAAGTTTTCCTAATCGTTCATGCCACAAATCATAAGACAAGCAAGCAAGAAGAAACTAAACTTTTATTGACTTAAACATTCATTACATTCATTTTGAATAGTCTCTCTGTGAGGTAGCCTTTTCCTACGTACACTTCTCCTTTACTAAGTATAATTTTTACAAAAACAAATATACATTTGAATCCCTTTTTGTCAAGAAGTAATACAAAAATCTAGTTGTTCTATAGCTCTAGTACATACAGGACATTTTTCAAAGTAAACATTTTGCCTAATATTATTTTTGGGCAGACTTTTCCTATTCCTTCAACTTTTACAGTTGCCGAGTTAGCCATATATATCTTCTCTTTGCCTATCAAGTGTTTTATTCCTCAATAAAGATGAATAGTGGAAGTAGTTCTGTACAGACAAGTGAGTTGGCAACAATTATAGTTACTGGAGGCTTTGCATAGAAGCTTATTTGTAAGGGCAGGATTTGTGAGATCTTATCTCTGGTGATGATGTTGTAATTCCAGAAGATATACCGCAGAATGCAGAATTAAGGAGGAAGTGGAAAATTATGTGTGGCAAAGCTTTATTTGCTTTGCGCACATTGATTATTAAGGATTATATCAAGTAAGTCCATGACATAAAGTAACCAAAGCAAGTGTGGGAGACACTTGAAAGGTTGTTCACTCAAAAGAACACGATGATGCGACAATTTTTGGAGAATGAACTTGCAGGTATGACTCAAGTTAATATTTTAGTTTCAGAATTTTTTTATAAAATTAAGACCTTGTGCTCTGATATTTAAGAATTAGATATGGAGGATCCAGTGAGTGATGCTCATTTGTGTTGTTATCTTCTTCGTGGATTGTGGAAAGAGTTTATGCCATTTATCTGTTCAATACAAGGATGGGAAAATCAACCTTCTATTATTAAGTTGGAGAATCTGTTTTCAAATCAGGAAGCATTGGTAAAACAAATAACCAGCAAAAATAAGTAATCTCCTACTCTAGTAGAGGATGCTCTTTATACAAAAGCAAAAACTAATTTTTTTGAAAAACATTCCTCAGGTGACAATAAGAAATCCAAAATTGAAGGATGGTCTAGAGGCAATTCAAAAAGATGTTATAGGTGTGGAAAGCCATGACACTTAAAGCGGGATTATCGTGTGTAGCTAGTATGTAATCGGTGCGGGAAATTAGGTCATATTAAACAAAATTGTTGGTTAAATCTTAATGGAGCAAACGTTGCACATAAAAAAATGAGTTTGATCAACTCGGGTGGGAGCAATGCTTATCCATTGATGTTGTTGATGAACCTATTACTGTGAATCCTGCCGAGCAACAAACAAATATGGAAGCATATTCTAATGCCTTCATAGATTATAGCAAGGATTGGATTGTTGATTTTGGTTGCTCTCATCATGCAAATGGAAATGTCTTTTTGCTCTCTGATGTTCGTCCATATAGTGGAAAGAGAGTCATTGTTACAGCTAGTAATTCATTACATCCAATAGTGAAAGAAGGAAATACAACATCAAGGGAGATATTTTAAATGCTGAAAGAAATTCTTTCATAGATGTTTATCATGTTCCAGGCTTAAAGAAGAATCTTGCTTTAATTTCTTAAATTGTTGATTCTGGGTGGTATGTTCTTTTTTGTCAAAAATATGTAAAAGTTATTTCCAATAAAAGAACTTGAAGCTAGTGTTTTAACCATTGGAAAAAGAAAAGACTCACTCTATGTATTGTCTACAAGTAATGTATATGTTGAAAACATAGGTTAGAATGCAAGTGTGACACTTTAGCATGCTCGGTTAGGCCACGTTGGCTATCAATTGCTGTAGGAAATCTCTAAAAAGAAACTCCTTCATGGAGTTCCCTTCTATAAAGAAATTTATCAAGATGTAGTTTGTCTTGGTTGCCAATATGGAAAATCACATCGTCTTCCTTTCCAAAGTTTAAATCATAGAGATACTGTTGCGCTACAGCTGGTACATTCAGATCTAATGGGGCCAACAAGAACACCCAGTTTCAATGGTTTTCATTATGTAATGATTCTTGTGGATGATTTCTCTCAGTACACTTGGGTGTTTTTCTTAAAACAAATAGTGAGACTCTCTCCAAATTTATTTAGTTCAAAAGGCAGGTAGAGAAAGAATTTAGGCTGCAAATAAAGTGTCTACGAAGAGACAATAGAGAAGAATACATGTCTGATCAATTTTAAAATTATTGTAGAGGACATGGAATTCGGCGTCAAATGCCTTGTCCAAAAACTGAACAACAAAATGAGCACAAGTTAGCACATCTCACATCCATGGGCTTGTCATGGTTGCATGAAAAGAAGCTTTTGAGAGAGCTATAGGCAGAAGCTATTCAATCAACTTGTCACATCATAAATTGTCTACCTCTATGGCTAGGGACAAAATCATCTCCTTTTGAATAACTATAACACCAAAAACCTAGTGTGAGTTATTTTGGAGTCTTTGGCTCAATGTGTTATGTTCATGTCTTAAAAACTAATAGAACTAAACCTGACCCAAGAGCAAGGCATTGTATTTTTTTTGGTTATGATACTCACGGGAAAGGATGGAGATATATGGATCCAGAAACAAAGAAAGTTATTATTTATCGTGATGTGGTGTTTGACGAAGTTTCATCTCATGAGATTTATGTAAATATGAATAGCAACACAGTTTAGCTTTCACCCTTCTTTGGTGATAATGCATCCAACACAAGGGGAAACATTACTACTCCTTCTGGAGAAAATATTAAGCAAAAGGATATTACTAGGATTTTTACTCGAACGTCTTCTAGACAAAGAATGCAACCTGATTATTTAATTGATTACAAAGTTTACTTAAATCTATTGCTCTGTTGTGTCCTTTTTATGGGAGATTCATAAGAAAATGAACCTCAATCTTACAATGAAGCTAAAGGAATTTCTGAATTGGAAAAAATAATGTAGGAGGAGATATCATCCTTAAACAAGAATTGCACATGGGAGCTCATTCCAAAGCCACAAAATGTTGAATTAGTTACTTACAAATGGGCTTACAAGTTGAAGAAAAATGATGATAGTACTGTCAACAAGTATAAAGCTCGTCTTGTTGCTCAGGGTTTTTGTCAACAATATGGTCTGGATTACGAGGAGACTTTAAACCCTGTTGCTAAAATGGTGACAATTAGAACAATCATTTCATTATCTACTTATAAAGGCTGGAAATAGTGGCAATTAGATGTGAAGAATACATTTCTTTATGGGAAGTTGGATCGAGACATCTTTATAGAGAAACCACATAGATTCATTTCTAAAGAGTTTTGAAAATATGTGTGCCAACTCAAGAAGACTTTGTATGGCCTCAAGCAAACTCCACGTGCATGGTATGGTAAAATTACTGAATGTTTTAATTTCTGTTGTTTCAAGTCTTCGAATGAAGATTTAAGCTTATTGGTTAAGAAAACAACTTCAGTATGCATGATGATCCTTCTCTATGTGGATGAAATGATCATTACTGGTAATGGCAATACTGAAATAACTAATCTTCAAAATGTTTTGTCTCTTCGTTTTGAAATAAAAAGTTTAGGAGAAGTGAGCTATTTTCTTAATTTGGAGGTTGAAAAGTCAGATGGATATTTTGTCTCTCAAAAATGATATGCAGCAAACTTACTGAATCATTTTTCTATGGGGCAATCAAAAGCAGTGACTAATCCTATGGAACTATGCTTGAAGTTAATCAAAGATGGCGGAAAACAGCTAGAAGATGCTACATTATATCAACAACTCGTTGGTACCCTATTCTATTTAACTATCACAAGGCCTGACATTTAATATTCTGTAGGAGTCATCTCTTAGTTCATGGACAAACCATGTGAGAGTCACTTAATTGCAGGAAAAAAGGATCCTTCGCTATGTAAAAGGCACTTTAAATTTTGGGTTAATGTATAAGTAGCATGCATGATTTCTTTTGACTAGCTTTGTAGATGCAGATTGGGCTGGTGATGTAAATGATTGGTGCTCCACAATAGGGTATTTTATTAATACAGGTTCGACAGATATCTCATGGTGCATTAAGAAGCAAACTACTATTGCTATTTCAAGTTGTGAAGCTGAATATATAACAGCTACTATGCCCACTCAAGAGTGTATTTGGCTAAAGAGGTTTATTCAAAAAATATTTTGTGTCTTAGACTATCCAGTCCCCATTCATTGTGACAATGAAAGTGAAATTAATCTTGCTAGAAATCCAATTTTTCATGACCACACAAAACACATTAAAACATACTACCTTTTCATTTGAGAAAAGGCCTTAACTCAGGACATTTAACTACCGAAAATACGAACAGAAGATCAAGTTGTTGATATATTTACTAAAGCACTTAGTAAAGGAAATTTTGAAATACTTCAAAGTTCTTTTGGTGTCATTGATGGTAAGTTTGCTCTAAGGGGGGATTTTGTAAATTAGTGCAACTTACTAGAAGCTGCTGATATAGTCTTTGCTGACTAGGTCAAGTTAGTTTTAAATTCTCTATGTATTTAGTAAAATTATGTTCTTTTATTTAAGAGTTAGTGCTTTTTATTTTTCTAAATAAACGTTGGTTTAGTTAAGAATTTTTAGGTCCTTTTATTATTTGTAAAGTTGTAATTTTTATTAGCTAAATTCATTGACAAATAAAACTACAGTTGCATTTGCATTTTCTTGCAGTAGCTTTCTCTTCAGCTATTTTTCCTAAGTCTGATATTTTGTTACACATGGACATTAGAAATTTGAAATTCAAAAAATCTTATGTATGTTTAGAATGTTTGTAATTCATTTTTTTACATTCTATGGAACCTTGGACAATGAAAAGCGAATAGAGAAACTTGGGCATTGGAAGTTCATTAAAAAAAAATAAGTTCGTATGGTTAACTAGCCATGGTTATTGTTGGTGTAATATACAATAATAATTAAATTACAGTTGAAAATATAAAAATCTAAGAAAATAAAATAATCTTCTTCTTGATCGAGGCACGGATATTTTGCTCTCTTTAAGGAGATTCAATCCACTACGACATAATCTACACCGATCCGCAGTATATCTCTTGACTTATCCCCTCCAGGATACAACCGCCTACCAAAATGTACAACTCAATCAACTCCGGATTAGTTGAAGAGTCCAAAGCTTCACCACAAGAACACCTTCCTTCAACATATTAAAACTCTTTTTGTATAGTGAATATAGTTGTAGACTTACAATATTTTCTTTTTCTCAACTCTTTCTTTCACTAATATATTTACTCTCTTTCATAAAGTGAATATAGTTGAAGACTTAGAATATTTTCTATGTCTCAACTCTCTCTCTCACTAATATAATTTCCACACTTATAATATTTTTCTCGTCACTCACAATGTACTACCATTCATTATTTTTATATATATATATACTTCAACACAAGGAAGAAAACATAAATTATATAGGTGTAGTATTCTTCCATCTTGTTAATGAGGGAGTAGTGGATATTAAGTGAGGAAGATGAATGTTTTAGAGGTTTCATATGCTATATGAGTTACAATACATAAAGAGGTAGAATAATGATAGAAGTTACAAGAAAATTATGACCACATTCATGCCACTAACTCATAAGTTTAAAGACACAAAATAATGTGGTAAATAATGGACAAATAAAGTGTTAGAAGTTACAAGAGTTACCAAAATATAATGACACCACTTTCTTCACTTTATGTCCATCAATTATCATGCAATTTAATTTTAATATTAAAATACACCAACATTCCCCCACTTATTTTAATATTTAAATAAGAGAGTTCACCAATTTAGTTGAAGGAATACTAATGTGCATAATGAAGGTGTGCTCTGGATTGAACCTCTACTTAGTAAAACAATAACCTTTACTCCAGAGTCAGTAATGGTCTTAGACTTGAACTATGGCTGCTTAAGGAAATAAAATATCACTGCATACACACAATAATAAAGGTGTTGACATAAGCTTTTCTAGTCAGCATGTTACGACCATATTCTATCTCGGTTTTTCCAAAGTGTTTTTGACAATAAGCCTAATTCTCATATGAAGTAGCCATTTCCACACTCACATAGGTGAAAGATGTCAAGGGTAGTCTTATAATTTTGACACTCCACACACATGAGATACAATATTTCATTAAGAGTTCTTAGACTCAACCTTCATAAATCATTACAGGAACAAAATGTGCTCGCACCATAGGGAGGATTAATCAATAGTGCATCCCACATCAAGTCATTATAAGATTAGTTCTTTTCATTTAACCTAGTTATAGTATCTCTAGTTTTCAGATTGGATTTTCTTATATATGACTCATGATTTTTTATAAGCTTTCTTCCTCCTCCTCGATGTAGACCCTTTATCTTGCTAAGGCCTTCATTAGTTCATCTACAAGATTATCACAAAGTTAATACAATTAATATTGGTATACTATTAATTAATATGATCTTATAATATTGTATTTTTTTTCCTTATGGTCTGGATTTACTAATATAAAAAATGGTTTATACTCTATCAATAATTTTTGGTGCTATCACAATAACTCCAATACTAGAGAAATTAATTTCTCAAAATAAAGTGATTGATCAATTCACTTTTTCAGGAGTTGAAGTAAATATCAAACTCTACATTCATAGTAGAGTTAGCAAATATGAGTAATAATTTTCTTCTTCATTTCAGTAAATAGCACCAAGCTATTTTTTTTTATTTACATCAAATACATTTTTAAGTACAATAGGATTTATTTTAATAAAACAAACCATAATTTTTTTTGAAATAAATATTCCTGATTTTCTTGTAAAACCTTCTTAAATACTTTTACACAATTTCAGGCTAAGTACAACTAGAAACATGTATCATATTTTATTAGGCTAGTAAAATTCTTTTTTTTTTCACACCATTTTCTCATATTTGAATCAAAAGAGTTGCATGACTCATAAAATCAATAAACTATAGTTCAAAATTTTTGTTTATCACCATAATTTGACATATCAAGGAAAAGGTCATCACATGATTTAAGTATTTTTTATTACTAGAATGATATTTACTAAACCCAAATATTAAATATCAAATGGCTAGTGTTGGGTACGATGTAGTTTTGATGTTGACAAACTAACAAAGTGATATGAAACATTTCAGTCAAGCTGGTTCACAGACAAATTGTCTTATGTAGCTGAAACTTGTAGCAACATCATCGATGATTAAAGACAAGGGTAGAAGAAATCAAGAATCAGATGAGCGGTTAATTCTGATAAACTCAAGAAAATAAACATGTGCTAATATGAAGAAGTTGAATTTGATTCAAACACTTGATAATATAGAAAAATAAGTTGAGTTGAAAAAGGAGTCCTATGGAAAGAAGTAGTTTCACTTCTGAGCATATCTTGAAAAGTCCTATGTATAGAAGGAGAATGATTCTGTAGATTGAAGAAGTCTACGTAAGATAGGAAACATACAAATTGAACGACTCTTTGTTAGATCAATTAATTTTTTTATGACTGATATATGAATGGACCATGTTACTTGAGCTGGTCCAAGCATAGGAAGACAGGTTTTAGGTTTCAAAGATAGATGCAGACAAAGATTGCTTAAAGTCAGGAATGAATAAGCGATCCTAATTCTGATATACTCAAGTTACTTATCACGTGTGAAATTGAAGAAGTTGTGGTTGAGTAAAATACTTGAAGCTAAGTTGATGTAAAGAGTTGGAGTTTGACTACAACAATGAGGAGACAAGAGTTAGAATTAAAGAAGGAGTCTCACTTGAAGTAGAACTCTATACAATGAGAGTTCATATTGAAGAAAGAGTTTGAAATAAAGAATGAATCTTTAGAGGATTGTGCTTAAATAGAAAATGTATCATTCAGAGTAACTTGCGAACCTACAGATAGAGAAAAGGCTAAACACGAGCAAATTGAGAGAATTCTGGTTTAAGATTCATGTACTGCCAGTACAAAGGAATAGATTGACAAACCTGTTTCACAGGATTAAACTTTACAGTTCATGAGTCAGTTTAAATGTATTGTTCTTATTTAGTTGTAATTTATTTTTTCCTAGATTGATTGTTTAGGAACAATACTGAGCTGAGTTAACTTCATGTTTGGGATAACTCAAAGTGGGTTCAACAGTAAAGGATGATTATTCAGTTATAGCAATTAGAGTTTATGATTCCTAGTTATTGAGTTATAGGAATTAAAGTTTATGATTTATAGTTATTGAGGTATAGGAATTAGAGTTTATAATTCCTATTTGTTGGTTACAAGAGTTTTATAATCAGTCATTGTTGTCGCTTAGAATTATTTAGTAAAGTTGGGGTTAATTCCTGTAGAGGTACAGGTCGTGATTTTGACACCTTTTTGAGCCGGGTGTTTTCCACAAAAAAATCATTGTGTTCTTTACTTCCTATTTTACTGCTTCTTCGGAACACATCAGGCAACCCTTTTCATCCACAGGTAACTCTTACGTTAAAGTCACTAATCAGTAGGGTACATACTCTAACAAGTGGTATCAGGGCGAGGTTGACTTAAAAAAGGTTAACTCCTAAGAAAAAGATCACTATGATGAATTTCGCACCTTCTACTGGTCACAGTGAAGGTCAATCTACTATTAGACCTCCTCTCTTTGATGGTTCTCACTTTATTTGGTGGAAAGCTAGGATGGAAAAGCTTCTTCAAAGTGTAGATTATGAATTATGGGACAGAATTACTAATGCACCAATAATTCCCTTGAAGGCAGTGGATGGAGAATAAGTGAAAAAGGTAAGGAGTTAATTCACCCAGGAAGATCTTGTTGCACTAAAAAAGAATGTAAAAGCCAAAAATAGTATAGTTTGTGGTCTTGGTCCAACCAATTACAATAAAGTGTCTACTTGCTCCACTGCTAAACAAATCTAGGATTCATTGGTGAATGCACATAAAGGAACTAGCCAAGTGAGAAAATTCAAAATTGCATAACTTTTCACTGAATATGAGGCCTTCGAAATGGAGAAAAATGAGTCACTATAAGAAAGGATAACTACGTTAACTTTGTTGGTAAATGAGTTATCATTTTTAGGAAAGGTTTTATCTACTAAGGAACAGGTAGAGAAGGCCTGGAGAGTCCTATCAAAGTCTAAGTGGAATGTCAAAGTTACAGCCATAAGAGAATCTAAGGATCACACTAGAATGTCCCTTGATGAGCTAGTTGGTAATTTTGAGACTTATGAGATGGACATGGATGATCTAAATAGGGCATCCAAAAGTGATGAATCAGATGATGAAACTGCTCTCATGTGTATTGGAGATTCAGACATGGAAGAAGATGATGGAAACTCTGAGGTAAGTATTCTTGAACTGAAACAGAAGTTGCATGTATTTTCTAAAAAAAAACTTGTTTCCTTAATGAGTGCTCTAAGTGATGATTTCCAAGAATTAACGTCTGATAGGGATGAGTTATTCAAAAATCTTGCAAGTCTCAAGTTCGATTTTATTGATCAATAAACTTGTAAGAAAAAATGTTGAAAAGGAAAACTAAACTCTTAAGGAATAGGTTAGCAGACTTGATTTATCAAACCTGACCCTCAAATATGAAGTTCTAAAACTATCTCTTTTTGAAAAAAAAGAAAGGTCAAGAGTGAGGAACAAGAAAATATTGAGTTATAATTGACTAAGATTAAACATGAATACTTTTGTGAAAAAGAAAAAGTTAGTCAACTGAGTCAAAAAGTTTATGAATTGAAACTTGATCGTGAAAGAACTAATAGATGGACACATTCTTCAAGAATTGTCCATAAGTTAGGAACTCATGATGAAAAGGCTGGGTTGAGATTTTATAAAAGTTCTAATGCAATTAAAGATCTATGTTATATTTGTTGTAACCTAGGACGTCCAACCACTGAATGACCAGTTGCAATAAAAAGAAAATAAAAAAGCATAAGCCTAGCAAAAGAATCTAGTTCTATGTTAGCACAAGCTAAAAAGAAAGTCAAAATTGGTCAGAGAAATAGGTCACATAACTTGTTGCCTCGATGTGGTACAAGGAACCTCATATATCTTTTTTCGCATTAGAAATAACCCAAGCTTGCCTGGGTTCCTAAAGTTAACCCATAATTTATTTTGTCGGTGAGAGTGAAAGGAGGCAAGAAAAATTAGTACATGGATAGATCTTGCTCAAGGAATAATACTGGAAGCAAATAAAGTTTCTTTCACTTACCACATTTAAAGGAAAAATGGATCTTTTGGAGATGGTAAAAAGAGCATCGTTACTAGATTTGAAAAGATTAGGAGAACTAAAACAAAATCCATTTTAAAGATGGTCAAATTTGGAATGCTCGTGTAAGGGGAAAGCAAGGGAGATTTTTTTCTTATTTAAAAAAAAAGAGGAAGACAGTGAAACTGATAAAAATGCACAGGAACATGTTGTACCACCTGGTTCAACTATTGTACAGACTGAGGGCATATTGATAGGGGAAACAACAAATCAAGAAATTGATGCATCAATAACACCAACACAAGCGACTGATAATTTGGTTGGTAGTTTAAAAGAATTTTTATCACAGGAATCTTTAGATATCTCATGGGAATAAATGTCTTGAGACTATGGTAATCAAAGAAAAGAAAATTTCACTCTTGAGGGTTATAAAAATATTTACTATGTGGGTTACTTAATTGACTGGAGAAGTACCAAAGGCACTAAGTAGAGAATATTTTGAAAGGAATAGGTTAGCCTTGGGGATGATTAAAATCGCATCAACTCCCCTAAACCATTGACTAGAATAACTATCTTTCCTTTTAATCTTATTAGCTAAAATGTTATTCGATTCAGTCTTGCACATTTAGTTATGTGTCCCAATTTCAGATTTTTGACTCTTCTAACCTAATTTTGTATTAGATTGTGCAAAAAAATAGGTACAAGCAAGCAATTATGACCATAAAGTTCTTCTTATTAGGTATGCTCTACACTGTTATAAGCATAGATTATCTAATTTGGAAAAGTTGAGCACACCTGTTCCATTCCTCACACTTCATCCTCCCTTTGTCTTATGATACTGACAAATTGATTGACTAAATTTTCTTTGACTCTCTCCAAATAGTTGTGCACAAATATGTTCATTATAAATTAGAAATTTCTTCTTCTCTCTCAATCAAAACATCAGTTTGTGTATCATAAATTTGTCAAACTTGATCACCAATCACATGCAACATATGTTTCTGAAAAATAAAAAGGGACATGCTCGCCCTTTTAGTTTTTAATTGGCTAATTTTTTGGGGACTTCTCAGTCCTAGTTCAGGTTTGACTTATAAAACAACAATGGATATTTTTGAACTAATGAATTATGTTACCCTACCTATTTCAATAAAGAGGGTTAACACTTATTTAAAATAATTGATAATAAAGAAATAATTTAGCTAAAAAAAAATCTATCTTAGAAGTTGCATAAGACAGTGATAAAGTAGAATAAGAGGTCCTTAAGGCTAGGATCATGACTTTGAAGCTTCACCTTGATTGATAGAGGGATCAAAATGTTGAAGTCATTCATCAATTGACACAGTTGAAAACACCTATTCCACCTTCCTCATTAGCTCATTACTATTGGTATCCTTAGCCATGTCCCACTTTTATACCATATTTTTTTAATGCTCAATTGTTTTGCTTTGTTCAGTACTAGCTTAGGTATAACGTGGAGCATGCTCTGGCAGTTAAATAGAAAGGTTATATTTGCTAAATTGACTCATATTTTTGCTCTCTTTAATACATTGCTATGTTGGCTAAAGTCTTTGTCTGATTATTTTGGTGATAGCCCCAGTGGCCATGAATAGGATAACAAATCACTTTGGCTAGTATATTATTGCATTAAAATAGTTTTTCGATGATGACAAAAGGAGAAAGATAAGAGGGTTGTGCAATATTTATAACCCATTGACTAACTTGTTTTATTCTAGTATTTTATACTTTAGTACCTATAGGTGAAGATGTTTGAATGTACGAAAACAAGAGGTTTGTTATTATAAAAAAGGGGGAATTTATTGGGTACGATGCAGTTTTGATGATTGACAAACTGACAAAGTGATATGAAATATATCAATCAAGATGCTTCACAGACACACTGTCTCATGTAGCTGAAACTTATAGCAAAATCATCAATGATTAAAGACAAGGGTGAAAGAAATCAAGAACTAGATGAGTGGTTAATTCTGATAAACTCAAAAAAAATAAACATGTGCTAATTTGAAGAATTTGAATTTGATTCAAACACTTGATGATAAGGGAAAACAAGTTCAGTTGAAAAAAGAGTTTTATAGAAAGAAGGAGTTTCACTTTTGAGCATATCTTGAAAAGTCCTATGTATAGAAGGAGAAAGATTTTGCAGATTGAAGAACTCTATGCAAGATAGGAAACATACAAATTGAAGGACTCTTTGTTAGATCAATGAAGTTTTTAATGACTGACACATGAATGGACCATGTTACTAGAGCTGGTTCAAGCATAAGAAGACAGGTTTCAGGTTTCACTGATAGATGTAGACAAACATTGCTTAAAGTTGGGAAAGAATGAGAGAGCGTAATTCTGATATACTCAAGTTGCTTATCACGTGAGAAATTGAAGAAGTTGTGGTTGAGTAAAATACTTGAAGATAAGCTGATTTAAAAAGTTGGAGTTTGACTACAACACTAAGGAGACTTGAGTTGGAATAGAAGAAGGAGTCTCACTTGAAGTAGAACTCTATGCAATGAGAGTTTTGATCAAAAAAGGAGTTTGAAATAAAGAATGACTCTTTGGAGAGTTTTTCTTAAATAGAAGATGTAGCATTCAGAATAACTTGCGCACTTATAGAGAGAGAAAAGGCTAAACACGAGAAAATTGAGAGAATTCTGATTGAAGATTCAAGTGCTGCCAGTACAAAGGAACAGATTGACGAGCCTATTTCATAGGACTAGACTTTACAGTTCATTAGTCACTTTAAATGTATTGTTCTTATTGAGATGTAATTTATTGCTTTCCTAGATTGATTATTTAGGAACAATACTAAGTTGAGTTAACTTCAAGTTTGGGATAACTCGAAGTGAGTTCAATAGTCAAGGGTGATTGTTAAGTTATAGGAATTAAGAGTTTATTATTCCTAGTTGTTGAGTTATAGGAATTAGAGTTTATGATTCCTAGTTATTGAGGTATTTGAATTAGAGTTTATAATTTTTAGTTGTTCATTACAAGAGTTTTGTAATCAGTCGTTGTTGAGGCTCAGAATTATTTAGTGAAGTTGGGGTTAAATCCTATAGAGGTACAGGTCATGATTTTTTACACCTTTTTGAGCCGGGTGTTTCCATATAAAAATTATTGTGTTCTTTACTTCCTGTTTTACTGTTTCCTTGGAACACACCAAGCATACCGTTCCATCCATAGGCAACCCTTATATTAAAGTCACTGATCAGTAGGGAACATACTATAACAGCTAATCAATATTTTTTATCTTTTCTTTGATAATATGTTAGAGCCAAATATCAAGTCATATGCAAATTAGTAATGACATGTGATTTACTCCAACAATAATTATGCACTTATAACACTTTTTTTAATTCATTCTCAAAAGTGCAAATGTAACATTTTTGTTGTGATTTTTTTCTCATTTCATTAGGCCTCACTATTTCAAGAATTTGAATACTACTTTATGTTCATGAAAAGTAGTATCACTTTGTTCATTAAAAATATTAGATAGAAAGTTTTTTACCTTTCTTCCATAACAAGTAGAAAAGAGTTTACCTTTCCGTCACTTGTGTTGAGGAAGTACAAAATACTTTACCGTTCATCTCTTCTCTTTCATCTATTGAAGAGAATATTAGTTTTAAGATGTTGAGATCTTACTGTTTCAAACTGTAACAAAACATGAATCGCCTTAAAAATATTTGTATAATACACCACAATTATTAAATTACAGTTGAAAATAAAAAAAGTGAAGATAATAAAGTAATCTTCTTCTTGGCTGAGGAGCGAATATCTTCCTCTGTTTAAGAAGATTCAAGCCCACTGTGGTATAATCTGCACCGATCCAGTAGTACAACTCTTGATTTGTACCCTCCAGGATACAACAACACATCAAAGATGTACAACTCAAGCAACTCCGGATTAGTTGAAGAGTCCAAAACTTCAACACAAGAACACCTTCCTTCAACATATTAAAACTCTTTTTGTATAGAGAATATAGTTGTAGATTAAAATATTTTCTTTCTTTCAACTCTTTCTTTCACTAATATATTTACACTCTTTTGTAAAGTGAATATAGTTGAGGACTTAGAATATTTTCTATGTCTCAACTCTCTCATTCACTAATATAATTTTCACACTTATCATATTTTTCTTATCACTCACAATGTACTACCACTCATCTTTTTTTTTTTTTATATATATACTTCAACACAAGGAAGAAAACACAATTTATAGAAGTGTAGTATTCTTCCATCTAGTAAATAAAGGAGTAGTGGATATTAAGTGAGGAAGATGAATGTTTTAGGGGTTTCATATGTTATATGAGTAACAATACATAAAGAGGTAGAATGATGGTAGAAGTTACAAGAAACGTATGGCGACATTCTTATCACTAACTCATTAGATTAAAGACACAAAAAATGTAGTAGATAATGGACAAATAAAATGTTGAAAATTGTAAGAGTTATCAAAATATAATGACACCACTTTTTTTACTTTATGTCCATAATTTATCATGCAATTTAATTTTAATAACAGTTTAATAACTTTATGTTGTTCTTTTGATTACTCCACACCGCAAAAACGGTAAGTTTCTGAAATAATAGTTTTCTCTTGTTGGGCGTTATGTTCATCCTCTACCTGCAGTCAGATGGAAAAAAATAATGATTCCCCAAACTTTTACCTTCTTTTCTTATGAAAGAATGTATGAAAGTTAGAACTGTGAAGAGAAACATCTAACTGCATTTCTTCTTTTTTCATATTCATTTTTAACTTACTTATTGAAGCCAAGGTTATTGAATGCTTTCCCTTTTCTTATCTTATGAAATAATATATGAAACATAGAACTGTGTAGAGAGACATTTAACTGCATGTCATATAACATGTTAAAAGCAATGGTGTCTTGGAAACAAGGCCAGGTAGGGCCCAAGGGTTCATCCGAATTTCTTTGGATGAAAATTACACTGCTTATACATGATTAACTTTATTTTTGTGCACATACAGTAGATGTTGTACCCAGGATTCTTCATGTGTTATTCGTCATATTAAAATGAACCCCCATCGTGAAAATCCTGGTGTTGGATAGTAAAATTCTCGAGATCGAAAATAATCATCGAGACAAGAAAAATACTGCAACAATCGATTTATTGATTTCAATATGAGTGTTACAATCTCTATGAATCCTCTAATTCGCCTTTTCAACTATAAATTCAAGGGTTTGGAGCTTTATCTTGAACTTAAACTTGATTGGTGAACTTGATCAATTTGATTTTGACTTGTGCTTGAATCCAAAGGCTTTGTAGCTTGTTCTTTAATCTTGCAGTCTTGATCTTGAATCTTTATTTGCGGATTTGATGAATTTAATCTCGACTTATACTTGAATTCAAGGACCTTTGATCTTGTTCTTGAATCTTGAAGTCTTGATCTTAAACCATTAGCTTGTTCTTGGATCTTGAAGTCTTGATCTTGAAGCTTGATGAACTGATCTTGAATTCTTGAATTTGTAGAGAAATCTTCTGCATTTGATTCATGAGCTCTCTCTTGCTTCTTGCTCGACTTGTTGGTGCCTTTTCTGAATTATGAGGCCCTATTTATAGTTGTAGGAAGTAAAGAGTCATAATATATATAAACTTTCTCCGACCAATCAGATTTAAGTGACATGGTCTTGATAAATATGAACTTCTTTTGACCAATCAGATTTAAGTGATATGATACCTTTTATGGGCGTTTAATTCACTGCATCATTTTGACATATGACATGGTCTCATTGGTTTCTTTACTTGACTTGACATGCCACGTCATTTGACACGTGACACCAAATTGGGCCTCTAGAACATGATGACATCTTGGGCTTGTTAAAGTTGGTCTTGTCATTTGTAGCCCAAATTA
This sequence comes from Capsicum annuum, assembly GCF_002878395.1. Classification (NCBI taxonomy): domain Eukaryota; kingdom Viridiplantae; phylum Streptophyta; class Magnoliopsida; order Solanales; family Solanaceae; genus Capsicum; species Capsicum annuum. Next base: position 192,655,467 of record NC_061119.1, on the reverse strand, counting down.
ATATGATGACGTCTTGGACTTGATAAAGTGGGCTTAGTCATTTGTAGCCCAAATTAATGGTGACATCATGGGCTTTATAATGTGGACTTAGTCATTTGTAGCCCAAATTAATGGTCTAGCCCAAAAAAACTGACTTTAGTTAAATGTATACATGTTCGGACTTAAATAATTAATTCAATTATATTAATCCACAATATTTATATAGGATCAACATATTTTAAATTTAATATTATCCGAATTTTATAAAGATTTAAATTTAATAAAATTTTATTGCTCATAAAATACCTCTACTTCAAGACTTGTCGAGTATTTGTTTGAAGGACTAGGCTTGAAGTATAAAAATAATATATATTCATATGCAAAGATACACGAATTAGGGCATATCACATGAAAAAAATTGTTTGGACTTTGGAATGAAATATTCCCCGGATACGTTGTGAAATTTATTCATTATTATTATATTTATTTTTTAACCTCACGTGTAGCTGCATGGAATAAAAGGTTTGACCTTTTCTTTGGTTGGTCATTGACACTACAATAGACATATATTTCTATTTATTTCTTTGCCAAATTGGATATGATCAGGAGTCTTCACCGACATTGCCAATTTTATTTCGTTTTGGAGATCAAATTGCTCTTATCTCAACTAGTATTGGTCAGTTCCTTTCCCTCTTTTACTAAAACTCCTTTGGACTTTTTTCCAATTTAAAGAGAACAAGGTAACATACGTTGCCTCAACGTACCTATAAATACTCATAAGTATAGCCTTTTTTTCTCTTATACCTGCACGGACTTGCGAGATATCAATAGCAGCTTGTCCATGATTGAAATCAACAGCAAGGTAATTTCTTTTCCTCTCATTTATTATTTTTTTATCTTTTTTTTTTATTACAGCTTATACATGACTTATACTTCTCGCTAAAATAATGCGTTCCATGCAAAGGCGATAACCACATGGTGCGAAGGGATGACTACTCATCCCTGCCATAAGAAAGGTAATTTCATAGTAATCTTATTGTGCATAGGGATGGCTATTCATCCCCGTCATAAGAAAATATAATTATATGGTAATCTAACGGCGCATAGGGATGACTAATCATCCCCATCATAAGAAAAGTAACTCTATGCTAATCTTACGGCGCATAGGGATGACTACGCGTCCCCACCATAAGAAAAGGTAACTTTATGGTAATCTTACGGCGCATAGGAACGACTACTCGTCCCCGCCATAAAAAAGGTAGCTTTATGGTAGTCTTACGATGCATGGGATGACTACCCGTCCCCGCCATAAGAAAAGGTAACTTTATGGTAGTCTTACGGCGCATAGGGATGACTACTCATCCCCGCCATAAGAAAGGTAACTTTATGGTAATCTTACGGTGCATAAGGAAGTTATACATCCCCACCATTAGAAAAGGATAATTTTTTGATAATCTTATGGCGCATAGGGATGGCTTAGTCAAGATTCTTTTATACCTATTGTTGTATGCCATAGATTTAACCCTTTTTCTTTTCTTTGAAGTTTCAAGAGATGGTGATTTTTAGACACTACACCTCCCTTTCCTCAAGATCCAAGTATCTTATAGTCGAAACTGATGGTGGGGCCAAGCAAACTCGACTCTTGATTCACTCTCCACTGACTGGATGATATATAAGCTTGTGGCCTTCTTTCAAGAACCCATTTTCCATAGTGAATTGGACTTCGGTACAAACCCCTAGTTCTGATTAATCAATCAAGTTGTTCTCTCTTCAAGCATTGGATCATCATCACACAAATATCGCAAATCCACTACCAAACTTAGGTCGTCGTATAGCATTAGGAGAGATATGTTGGGGAGCCGCGATGACACTTGAGGGAGAGTACCATCACATTCCTGGGTATTGTGAGTGGGCAGAAGATATACTTAGTAGGAGCAAAGAAAATCTGAGCAAGGTATAGATTTGTGATGCCGTTTATGCATTACTTTTTACTTATGATTGTAACTCAGACATATTCTAAGAATTTTGTGAAGCTTGGTGGCCCAAGACAAATACACTTCTCACATCTGTCGGGGAATTATCTTTTTCTTTATGGGATTTGAATATTCTTGGAGGCTTGCCAATTCAGGGTATTCTTTATGAAGAAGTAGTTCCTGAGGATAAAGAACTTACAGGATTAGATACAAAGAAGGTATGGTATGTTTCCCAAACATATGAGTACTTATTTGCGGCCTTTCATAATCTGGACAATGCTATCCAAGAATTATCATTCAGAGATTGGATAACATTCTGGTGCAACAAACCTTCAATGTACGACCTTGCTCTACCAAGGTAGGAAAAGAAATCTGCTTGTCCTGAATTAACACATAACCCTAGTGGGGTTTTGCCTGATACACTAAGATGGTCATATGCTGAAGAAAATATATTTTCTGAGCTTGGGATGAACCGTGACAAAAAATATGACCCATATTTGATAGCTTTCTTATCATGTTTGTTGTGTTCTTTTGTTTTTTCAAGTATGAAAGGTGACTTCATTCGCCCTGGGACCTTCAAGATGGCATGCATGATGGCGAGTGGGTGAATGGTCAGCCTTGCAATACCGGTGCTGGCTAGAATTTATAGTTGACTAAACAAGATATCTTCTTCAGTGCAACTCGATCAAAGCAATGATTGATTTCCTATTCACTATTAGTATGGTTGAATTGCTCATTATTTCAGGACCCATTATCCATTTGCCAGTAAGGCGTTCGTTTATACTATGATTAGATACTTCGGAGAGGGCGGTGCAAAGTATTTTGACAAAAATAATGGAAGAAAGTGAATCCAAAGTGGGGAGAGCATGGTTTGGACCTCTACCATGTAGGACAAAATGCACCCTTACTTTTATGTGGATACTGAGAATTCCCCAACATTGGAGACGAGCTACTTTATGAATATTCGTTTCAGCTTTCTCACACTTAGATGCAGAAATTCATTTGTCATTGAGCCATGTAGTCCACGCCGCTTCAGTTGATTGTTTGAATTTTATCAATATATTCCGGTCATCATGAAGAATGACATTCGCACTGCCTCTTTAGAAAAAGGACTAACATTTTGGAGGATTTGCACATTGAGCTGATCATCCTCACAAGAAACTTTTTCTTCAATTTTGCCTAATATAGACGAGTTCTTCGGAACTTATTATTAGACTTGGTGGAAAAATACTTATGGGGATTTCCTTGGTCATCACCTACAGACTTTGATGAATATTGTTGGGTCAACCACCACCACACATTTGGGAAATTCTGATGAAGTACCTATAAATAAGGCCCTTATTACTGATATTTCTCCTTATTCGAATGCCAGGCTTCCAAATCAACATGAAAATAAGAGATCTCACACACCTTCGGTTGTATATGAGGGAAAGACTCCTTCTCAAACTACTCATGTCTCTAAAATATTATCCCAAGATGAAAGTTAGAGTAGTAGTAGAGACCGTTGCTGGAAAAGAGTAAAGGTACATTTTGATAATACGACATGTACTAGTCCATCGGTGATTGAAATTCGTAATGACACAGATAATCCTTTTAGGACTATATCAGCTCTTATTGAGGAGGTATGGTTAAGCTATCTATTTTACCAAATGTATCTTAATGACCTCCTTTTATATTAACATTTTTTTTTCACATGCAACCGACTAATTTTACAACCTTGTAGTGTGAAGGGTTATATGATAGTGATGAGTCTGTATCTGGTCCAGATCTGATGGAACCACCTTCCACAGCTAAAACTGGAGACGGGCCAACTTCTGTTTCTTGTAATAAAGTTAAGACATCCTTGGATTCTGACATCTGTAAGCCCCCATTAGAGATTATGTCAGTGTTTGATGGAAAGAAAGTTGTCCTAGATGCTAAAAAAACTATATCTCCTCTCTTTGGACCATAATTTAAGGCAAGTTTTATAAGTGTGATGTTGATTGCGCTTATTCCTTTGAAGATAAAGTCTAAGTAATCATCAAGGAGATGGATTGTAAGGACGTGGATATTTCCTCATTGAGAAAGTTGTTGCATGATTTCTTTGAACTTTCTTCTTCATATGACCAAGCACAGTCGATGCTTCATGAGATAAATGAGGAATCTATAAGAGTAGAATTATTCTTTATAGCAGGGGAACATCTCTCAAATGCCATTCTTGAAGAGGACGATAAGGTTGGAGCAACAACATCCATTCAACAATTACTACAAAATATGAAGAAAAAGAAGATAAAAGAATGTGTAGAAAGACGCAGGTTTTGGAGAATCTTTTAACAAAACATTAGAACTAAGCCAAAGAAATAAGGCTAGAGGATTCTGTTGCAGCCAAGGAATTTGATGCAAGCTTTGATGCATACTTATCAAATGGTGTAGATCAGAAGAAAGAGCTCTGGAGGCTATGCGCCAAGACTTAATAAATTACAAGTTATGTCTAGATTAGACTTAGGAGATGTTTCCTTTTTTCAAACCTTCTTATTCCTTTATTTTATACTTTTATTGAGTAGTTGGATCTATTAGTTGTAATAGAAACTCCTCTTTATATTGCATATTTCTCTTAATAGTCCATTTGGATTTCAACTTCACGAATTACTTGCTTATTTTGATGTGGTTATGTTGTAGTACTAAAATCTGGCTTTCTCTTCAAATTTGCTGACTATTGGCTTCACGTCTTTGTCTCACAATCAGTTTAGACTTGAAACTTCAGTTTGGAAGCCTTAAAGATTAAGTCTTTTAACTTGCAAACTTGATAATTGCATGGTTGGAAGATCTATCTCCAAACTGTAGGCTTTGGGTATTCCAAATCCTATTAAAACAACTTCTTTTCTTCTTGGTGGGTTTCTCCCATTGAGCCACAAGTATTTGGCATAAGTCCAAGACTTAATTGAGAGGGATGCAGGCTTGACTTTCATACGGTGGATCGAGCAGGGACATGTATTTTTTGACACTCATGTAACTGAACTCAGAATAAAATTCCTAGCGCCTATGTAACTCAATGAAGAGGATAAAGTCATAACGCAGTTCTAGGTGAGTGCTTTCTTTTGCGTCCTAACTTTTTCCTAGGCCGTCTCTTTTGAGTTTTTCAACCTAGCGGACATTTTTTTCCGTACACAGTTTAAACTTTTGTGGGCCTGGAGTGGACATATAGTTTATACACGTGCCTTAAGGAGTGTCATCTCCCTTCAAGGGTAGTACTTCTTCAAGAACTTGGCATTGAAGGGGCCAATCCTCATGTTATCTGCATCGACAAGCTTGTAAGCACCTTTTGAATATACTTCTTGTATGATATATAGTCCATCCCACTTTGGGGTAAATTTGCCCCCAAACTTATGAGAAGTAATAATGGACCTTCTTACTGTAAGGACTTAATCTGCAACTTGGAAGCACCTCAAGAGAACACTTTTGTTGAAAGAACAAGATAGTCAGGATTGATAATATTCAAGATTTTGATGAGACTCCAGCCTCTTCTCATTAAGAGCTTTTAACTCCCCAAGACGCAACTTAGTATTTTTTTTATCGGTGAACTCTTCTTGAATAACCTGTCTCAAAGAAGGTATTTGACTCTCAAGTGGCAGGACTGCTTCAAATCCAAAAGAAAGTGAGTATGGGGTTTCTTGAGTCGGTGTACGGTAAGTTGTCCTATATGCCCATAAAGCTTCTTTCATTCGCCGATGCTAGTCTCATTTGGATTTAGAGATGACTTTTTTCAACAATTTGCATAAATTCTTATTGAATGCTTCAGCTAGACCATTGGCGGAAGCTTGGTACATAGAAGACTTGTGCTACTTGAAACCAAGGAGATCACATATTTTGTTCATCAGCTTGTTATCAAACGGCTTTCCATTGTCAGTTATTGTGTATTGAGGAATTCCAAAGTAGTAGATAATATTCACTCAAATTAAGTTTCCAATATTTTCTTTCTTTACATCCTTGAGAGCAACAACTTTGGCCCATTTTGAGAAGTAATCTATCACAACCAATATGTATAAGTGTCCACCAAAAGATTTTTATAGTGGATCAACAACATCCATTCCCCAAGCATTGAAAGATCAAGTTGATACAGTTGGGTGTAATTCCTCTAGAGGTTGATGTATGAAATTTGCATGCAATTGCAAGCTTTGCATCTTTTAGCATAGTCCAACAAATTTTTCACCATCGTTGGCCAATAATATCCCATCCTTTTAATTTGAAAATGGAGCTTCGGTCTAGACTAATGCGATCCATAAACTCCCGAGAGCGCTTCTTAGAAAGCTTGAATTGCTTCTTCTTCTCCTAAATACTATAAGAGTACTCCTTCAAATAATCTTTTGTACAGTGTGTCTTTGTAGTAAAGGAAGAGAGGTGCATGACGACAAATGTCAGTCCTTCTCCTTAGATCTTCTGGAAGTATCCCATAACATAAGTAATCAATGATAAGTTATCGTTAATCTTTCTTAACAGCTTCAGACATGGTAATGAGGTATTTAACCTTAATTTATACATCCTCATCCTCATTCAATGATGGTACTAGCCACTCTCAATGGATAGTAATTTGTGTCTGATTCAAAAGACTCAGGGTGAGTCCAAAGTAGCTAGGGTATCATCTTGCTTGTTTTATTTTCTTAGCACATGTTGGAGAGTTATTATCTAAGATACCCCCATCAACTTTTTTGCATAATCATGATATGGTCGTAGCCCAAGCTTTATGACTTCATAGCTTCCCAAAATTATCTTCATCACCATTTGGGATTCACCAAAGACTTGTAATTATAGTTGCTTCATAACGACATACATCTTAAGTCCGAGTATTAGTGCTTGATATTCAACAACATTGTTGGAGCAATAGGTCATTAAGGTAAAAGAGTAGGGGATGACCTCTTCTTGTAGAGTGAAAGACACTGTGCCAGCACCAGCTCCATCTTGATGTGCAATACCATCAAAGTACATCTTCCATGGGGATCTAACTTCAACAACCATTACATCTTCATCAAGAAGTTCATCGCTCAGTTCCCAGTCATCAGGTATCAGATGATCTACCAAGAAGTCAGCCAATGCTTGTCTTTTTAGAGCCTTTTGGAGAACGTACATAATCTTTCACTATTGAAATTGAAGGTACTATCTTGCAAGTCGTTCACTAAGGACTGGTTTTGATATTACAAACTTGATCAAATTTGCCCTAGACCGAAGATGGACAACATGAGCCTGAAAGTAGTGTTTCATCTTTTGAATTGAGAAAACCAATGCCAAGAAAAACTTTTCGATCAGAGAATACTTTATCTCATTTGGTGTCATCATTCTTCTTAGACAGTAAAGGGAGTTTTGTTTGCCTTCACTATTTTCTTGAGCCAATAGTGCTCCAACTGACCTGTCTTGTGTTGCGATATAGAGTATCAATGGCTTTCTAGGTATGGGTGATGCAAGAACTGTTGGCTTCATTAACTGTGATTTGATACTCTCAAAGACTTTGCTACAATCTTATTCCCATTCCAAAGGTGTATCCTTCTTTATAAGACGGCTAAATGGTTGAGATTTTCCGGCTAGGTTCTAGATAAACCTCCTTAAAAATGCTAGCCTTCTATGTAGGGTTTTTAACTCGTGAATGGTTCAGGGTTTGGGAATCTTCAAAATTACGTTGACCTTGGCTTCATTAGTTTTAATTCCTCGGTATCATACAACGAAGCCAAGGAACTTTCCAAAAGTAACTCTAAAGGCATACTTCAATGGATTCATCCTAAGTTGATATCTTCGAAGCAACTTGAATACCATTCTTAAGTCTTTTAAGTTGTCGTCTCTCTTTGTTGACTTCACCACTAGGTCATCCACATAGTTTTCAACATTTTTGTGGAGTAGGCCCTCTAAGATGTTTTTCATAGACCTTTGATAAGTAGAGCTAGCATTCTTCAAACCAAAAGGCATCACCTTGTATCAATAAATACCTTTGGGATAAAATATAATGAGCTCTTCATATTTTGGAGCCATATGGATTTGGATGTAGCCAGATGATCCACCCATGAAGGACATTGCCTCATAACCAGTGGTGGAATCAATCATCAGCTCTAGTATGGGGATTGGAAAATTATTCTTTGGGCATGCCTTATTGAGATCTCAAAAGTCGACACAAACTCAAAGTTGACCATTCTTCTTCTGTACTATAACAATACTTGAAATCCATGTGATATATTTGACTTCATGAATAAAACCAACCTCAATGAGATTGTTAACTTCATTTTTGATCAATGGAACCAACTCTGGCCTAAAGCTCCTTTTGGTTTGCTTAGTAGAGGAGGGCCATTCTTGACCACCAATTGATAGACTGCTACTTTTGGATCTAAGCTAGACATTTTCTTATAACTCCAAGCGAAGACATCCATATATTCTTTGAGTATATCCATATAAGCAATTTATTCCTCCATTTCTAGAAACATATTCAAGTAAGTTGGTCTTGGGTCTTTATAGATTCCAAGATTAACTTCTTTTAAGGGATCTATTGTGGAATTCACTCCTTTAGGTTGAGATGGAGAATCTCCAGCATCTTCCTCCGCTCGAGGATCATCATCATTGATAGATATGTGGTAACACTAGAAAGTATCTTCTATTTCTTCATCAACCTTCATTTGAGTGAGACCTCATTCTCATTTTTGGTTGTAACTTGAAATAAGGAGTAAACTCTTTCATCTTCCTAATTCTTTTTATTATAACCCATAGTATGGGCCTTATCTTGTAACACCTCGTTGCATAAAACCACTAGTTTTGTTTGTCGCCTTATTCTAGAAGGAATTAGACTTTGAAAATCCTGCTGAATTTTTAGTGAATTATGCATCATCGTGCTTTGATGAATTTTCTAATGCTTGTTGCTTTTCTTCTTATTTAGAGGACCCAACCAATGAAACATAGAAGTTCTTGCGGTTGATTCTCAAAGTCGATCAAAGACAGAAGTCCTTTTGTTGGATGTAGTAGACTCTTCTTCTATAGTGATGTGGTTACTAACCGCCCTTATTATGGAGATGCAAATTAAAGGTTCTTGCGTGTATCCTAGGCATTCACATGCCTGCCTTTTTGTATGTTTCAATGGAATTTTACCCAACCTTGATAGCTCATTAGTATTATATCCATCCTTTTCAAATAACTTTTATGCATTTGGATCGAAGCCCTCTTTTGTATGTTTCAGAGGGAGTGTCATATCTTTGGTGGATTTTGATCCACAGACTCTCTAAGTAGCCTTGAGGAAGGATTTAATGCATCAATATTCTTGATAGGTAAAGTTATCCCCTTTAGTACATTATCTTGGGAATCAGATGGGTGATATTTCTCTTTCTTTATCTTTGGTACGTAGCGAAGAATAGAAGTTTCCTTCTTTTTCTTAGGTGTGGCACTTTCTTCATTTGAATTGGAGAGAGGCTTCTTGGTGGTAGCTTTTTCAACAATCACTATGACCTTCTTGGATGTAAGATCATCACACTTGGTCTTGGTGACATTATCAACCCTTTTCTCATTCACGACATAGTTCTTCAAGTAGAATTTTGCATCGACAAAGTGTCATTCCGCTTCAGTGAATGGCTTATCATCAGTTACTATCTTTCTTTCTACTCCACCTTCGACGTACTTCAAGCATTAATATTAAGAGGATTAGATAATTTTGTTCTCGTGCACCCAAGGCCTACCATAAAATATATTGTATGAAGTTTTGGCATCGATCACATACATCAATGCATTTGATCAAAAATCATCCATACAAATCCCCAACTTGACAGATCCTATGGCCATCTGGCCCCCTTGGTTGAAATGGATCATTATATGACTTTCATCCAGTTTGTCAATAGTGATGCCAAGTTCCTTCATCGTGAGGATAGGCCGGATGTTGACTCTGGATTCCTTTTCTACCAAGATTCTATTTATCTTCTTTCTTAGAATTTGAACCACCATGTATAAGGGATGGTTTTTTAGGGCTTCAACAAGAATAAGATTGTTATTTGTGAATGTGATTTTTGTATTAAATATATGTGCCTTTTGGCCAAAAGGTTAAGCAAGTTGTTCAAAGGATGAAGGAACTTCTATGGGTATATTTTCATATTTTTCCCCCATTTTGACAGTATTAAAACATGATTCCTCAAGGTTTGAGAAGTCTTTACACGAAACCAACTTGGTATGAATTCCTTCGAAGTCACTAGACGATGTGGTTTTTGGTGGTGAAGCTCCATTACCCTCGTCTTTTTTGAATGCTCAACCAGCCTTTGTTTTATTGATTTTTTTACCATCCCCATCCTAGTTAGTTTCTCAAATGACTCCTTTTGTGGAGTCATCTTCTTGCATCTGCGCCTGGTCACTAGAGTCCAACCTTCATCATCACCTTCACTAACTGAAGAGTTGTCATACTCTAATTGTCTTTCATTATGATATTTGGACTGGATTCAGCAAGCCAAAAGTGTTAGAGATATGATGAGAGCTGGTTGTCTCATCATCGAGGAAGATCCTCTTCTCATTTACTAATTGCATGACTTTTTCCTTAAAGATAACACTTTTCCAATGGGTGACCCACAAGTCTATGATAATTGCAATAATTTGGGTCTGTGGTCCTTCCAACTTTATCGGGACACTTCATCTCTCGTAGATCAATAAGCTTATGCTCAAGAAGTTCATCAAAAATCTCAAAAACATCAGAATCAAGGAAATGGTACTCCTTTTCTTTCACCACCTTTAAAGTTAACTTCTGATTTGGATGTGGTCGAGAAATAGTCTTCATTCTTTGCTTCTTGCTCACCTTCGTAGTGACCTTTATAGGAGACACGTTAATATTCTCATTTTTAGGGACAAACTCACCCCATCTTTTAGGTTCCAGCTTATCCTTTCCCATTTGAGGGTTATGGATAGGCGCTGCTCCATTTCCAGCAGAAGATATACTCAACTCCATGTCATGAGCACAGTTATCTAACTTTTTAAAGAATTTAGGCTTAATGCCTTGCAAGATATAGAGGAGCTCCTAGTACATTCCTTTGACGTACTTCTCTATTGCAGAAGCTTCTCTTAGCCAATCTTTGCAATTTAGGCTCGCATTTCTCCATCGATTGATAAAGTTGATGACTAACTTGTCCCTTCTTTGCCGAGTATTTGTAAGCTCTACCATGCTCACCGTACGTCTTGTGCTATAAAAGCAATTTAAGAACTCATGCTCCTAACTATAAATAGAGTCAGGATCAAGATCTTTATACCAATAAAAGGCATTTCCTTTTAGGGAATGAACAAATTATTTGACAAAATAGTCACCATAAGTTCCAGCATTATTACATGTCTCAACAAAGTGTGCAACAAGTTGTTTTGGGTTCCCTTTGCCATCAAATTATTGAAATTTAAGGGGTCGATAGCCGACAGGCATTTTGAGGCTATCTATTATCGTAGTGTAAGGCTTGGCATACACAAGGAAAGACTTGGTGACAATATCATACATGTATTTGAGAGTTCATTCGATGAATTCCTTCAATTGCTCAATTGGGATCATTCCCTTAGAATAAACTTGTACCTCTTTAGTTAGTGGTGTTTGTTTCATAATATGTTCTGTATCGTGACCCTCTGGAGATTTTTTAGGTGCATGGCTAGACTCTCTGTCTATCAGGCCTTCCACCGTATCCACTATCTTATCAATTTGAGCATTTTGATTCTGAACATATTTGGTCAGGCCCTCATGACCTTTGTCAGATTTATAAGTTGTTTCTCCATAGATTAGGCATTAGTCACCATTGCCTGCATGATCACTGGAGACGTTGGAGAAAACCTCAGATTATAACATAAGTTTATTTTTGAAGCGCTCAGCTTATGTGGTGTAAGTGAAGATGGCATATTTTTTGAATGACCATCGCTCTTTGTGCTAGAGTATTTGAAATCGGAATGATCAAGTAGAGCTAGAGTCTTCTTAAGTAATTCCTCCATAGTCCTTTCTCATTCTGAAGCACTTGTATTAGAATTTTTTCCTTTTTGGGTTTGAACATAAAAAAACTGGAGTTGATGCGAAAGACATTAGATGTGTTTGTTGTCCTAGCAAGCCTGTCTTTCTCCTTGTGACAACTCCCAATCATCCAAAAGTAACACCAAGGATGCTTTATACTTCAATAGAGAACGTTAAATCAGCTGCCTTGGAAGTAGTTGATTGAGAATTGACCTTTTTGGAAGTCATTTTAGTGTTGTTGAACTTTGAAGTTTGAAAAGTTGAGACGAGAGGTAGAGATAGTCCCACTGGTTGTGCCAGAATTTTTTGGACAGTAAAATTCTCAAGACCAAAAATAATACTCGAGACAAGAAACATACTTCAATAATCAATTTATTGATTTCAATGTGAGTGTTACAATCTCTATGAATCCTCTGATTCGCCTTTTCAACTATAAATTCAAAGGGTTTCAAGCTTTATCTTGAACTTGAACTTGATTGGTGAACTTGATGGATTTGATCTTGACTTGTTCTTGAATTCAAGGGCTCTGTAGCTTGTTCTTGAATTTTGTAGTCTTGATCTTGAAACTTGATTTGCGGATTTGATGAACTTGATCTAGAATTATACTTGAATTCAAAGGCCTTTGAGCTTGTTCTTGAATCTTGAAGTCTTGATCTTAAAGCTTGAGCTTGTTCTTGAATCTAAGATACAAGTAAATGAAGGATGAGTCTTATTGGCTAAGATAAAAAGTGTGGCAGTTTTTTTACCAACTTTTGTACTATCGTCTAGTTGTGCATAACAGGAACGTAAATGCAGTCAACCAGGTCCCTAAGCAGTTTCAAGCTTTATGATCACAAATTCTTAATGAACCAGGTCCCAAAAAATAATTTATCAATCATCAAAACTAAGGACTTAATTAAAATTCATAGCCCACCTCTTACACCATCGTATTAAGGCATCAGTACATATCCTTTTCATATGTCTGACCATCTCAGTCTTGATTCCCACATCTTATCTACCATCGAAGCTACTTCTACTTTATCTGGATATCCCCATTTCTATTTTTATCTGTCCTAGTATTCACACACATTTATCGTAATACCATTATTTCTGTAACCTTCATCCTCTGAACAAGATAATTCTTAATTGGCCAACAGTATGCCCATACAAAAAAGTTGATCTAACCACTACTTCTACATTACAACCAAAAAAGGGCATCTTGGTTCACTAAAGCTCCCGTTTTACATAGGGTTTGGAGAAGGGTCAGCCACAAGGGTCTATTATACACAGTCTTACTTTTTATTTCTACAAAAGGATGTTTCCACAACTTGAACCCAATAACTCCTGGTCACTATATTTTAACCACGCAATTTAAATTGAAATGCTGAGTGTATTTATTATTTTTGCTATTAGGTTGCCCTAATCCAAGGACCAGTGTTAAAGTATTCTAAATTGAACACAACCAATACATGCCCGGCACGCTTCAAAATTAAACCAAACAAAAAAAACAAGTAGACCTAGGGAAATAAAAGACCACAAATAGGTGGTTGGATTTGCTAATTACTTGGAAAAGCAAGCAATATATAAGAGGTGAAATAAAACCTCTTTTGATTAACATGCATGTAAAAAATAAGAAGAAAGAACAAAATATTATATGATCATCATAAACTTAATAACTAACTCTGTGATGATATTACAAATAATAATACTTAAGTAATGAAAGATTAAAATAAGCAATAATGTGGAATCAGATCCATGTTTCTTTAAAAACTAGAAATCTTCTAGCCCAATAAAGATTCAACTTTTCACCTTGTAATCTTCCTCCAACAACTCCAAAATATCTTGTTACTTCATCAATTCTTCTTGGATCTATTGAATCTTGTTGATGTAGTTGAACCTTGTTTCCTTCTGTTTTGCCATCCCCATTGGTAATTGTCTTAGAAAAAGCTCTTCAGATACTTTACCATACCAACTATGTCTTCTTTCATGAGCATTCTTTATCTTGAATTGTTTTCTTTGCTACCTAAGTTAAAGATCTCCATCCCTAGCCACTTTAGCAAAGCATTCATCCAATACTCCATCCCCATCTTCTTCATACAAAGCTTAAATCACCATAAAAATCTTCCAAATGGATCTTCTACTAAAGTCGATCATACCTATTGGCCTGGAAACCTTTAGTAGAATTATCCATAGTATTCAAAGGTGCACTTGTTTGAGCCACAAGCTGCCTCGCGGATAAAGATGGAAAACTGTGGCATAACACTGCACAAAATAGAAGTTGTTAGACTCAACTTGGTACACGTGTAGGGGAAGAGACCTGCCTCTCCTCCTCTGCTATGTCTACCAACTCCTTATATTTGTTTCACTTTTTGGGGCACTCTTCGTTTCAACCTTGTTTCTTGAATGCGTTAAGAGTTGAGGCCACTACTTCATCCGCATCTTATTCATTCCAATGAACAATAGTTTCTATCCAAAGTCATCATGTTGCTCACCAAATATCTCCATAGATGGAGAAGAGATCTCAAACACCGAAGCATCCGATATGGCTATCAACATCTTCAAGATAGGTAAGGCACAAACCAAGCTTGCAACTTCTTGTTGCATTAGCATTGTCAATTCTAGAAGTGCAATTTGATATTTAGGACTGACTGAATCAGATTGATGATCATTTTGATCTAAAAGATCCTCAAAGGTGTTAGAATCCACAACATCCTTTCTTGCAAAGAATTATTTCTTTTCCACATTAAGCTCTTTGCTAATTTGAGGACTAAAGGATTTAATTGCGTGAGACCACTGTCCATCCCTCACCTACAATATCATCTCTAGCATTGTTCAACTGCATATCCCGCTTAGAAACTATCAAACTCTCAATCCCAACACTTGTACCCCTAACACTAGGTAGATTTGAAGAGCTTCCTTTTCAGTATATGAGCTTTCAGTTAAGTTTGACCTACTGAAATATCCCCCATGTTATCTTCATTTAGTTGTTTTTTTCTTAGAATTTAGATAATCGTGTGCATCTAGTTGTAATTTCTCAACCGAAGATTCCTCATTCTCAATTGTTGCATCATCTTCTTTTTGAAGAACTATTGTTTCAATTAATAATCAACACTTTCTTTCATCATAAACTTGGAGCTTAAAATGGGTGCAATATTGAGGTAAATTATCATACATCACAAACTTACCTTCATAACCCTTTGATTAATTATTGGTATGATAGACACAGATTAGGGTGCATAAATTAACAACATTTTGTACAGAGGAGATTCAACTAAGGAAGATTGAGAATTGGTATCGTATGTCGGTAATCTAAGAAAGACATAAAAAATACACCATGATTTCATGCAAGAAATACTTTGCTTCTAGAAAAGAAGATTCCTCACCATATTAAATGAGTATAGGATGAATTATACAAAGTATATAAGTCAAAAATTATATTATTTATGTGGAGAATTATACAAAATAAATAGGCAAAATTATTTTTCATACATTTAGATGATGTTTTACCCTTAACAAAGTTTTCAATTTAGCTACTCCATGTATTTCAACTACAAGCGAACAAATGAAAGGAAGGTGAATTTTTTGCTTTGTACATGCAACTTTGTTGGGTTCTGAGGTGTAGTTACAAGGCTGATATTGCAGAATTGTACTAACTTGACCCTTTTTCTATGAGTCAATCCCACTTTAATCCGTAACATATAAGGTTTGAAAAATGATACTCCTTCATATACTGAAAGAGACGATGACCCTCTTATGCAATATGTTTTGGTGAGATTTTCTTTTTGTATGAATAAAGATTTTAAAAAAAAAAAAAAAACTAAAACAATGATATTCCAGATTATTATAAAATTAGTTAATCAACTTGAATAATTGGTGCGAACTTTTTTCTTGTTCTTCATCTATTCTTAAGTATTTTTATGATTGTAAAATAAATAAAGTAGTGAAACTTTACGATGAGATTTTTTTAATAAGGATTTCCCTGCTAATCTTATAATTTGTATTTTAGAGAAATCATAAAATTAGATAATCAGCTTTAGTAATACATTATAACTTTTCTCAAAAAAATTAATAATAATAGAAATGATAAAAGCATTAAGGCTAAGATAACAATCATCAAAGAGAACAAATTTTTCAGATGTTGGATTGTATTATTTGTATGCAGATGTAGAATCAAAATTCTAAACTTGTGAATTTTTATTAAAATAAATTAATATGTAATATTAATCGGATAAAAAAAATAAAGTAGTATTTTACTGACTAAATTCCTTTTTAGTTGATTTTGTTATTTTAAAATAAAATAAGAAAATGAGGGAAAAGGCGCAGCACATACAATATTTAGAATTTTAGCATTTAAAATAAAGTTTGATGTAAGATTAATCAGGAATTGATTCTACGTGCATCTGGAAAAAAGAACTTAAGTTGTCCTTTCCTTGCCAACGAATCAATCATCCATTTATTCATGGATCCCATAAAGATTTTTCATGGCTATTAAAATAGTTTTCAATATAATTAATGGATCTACCAGGCGGGTGTGGATTCTCGAAAAACAACACCATCTACTATAGATTTGCCCCTGATTGTACGTACTGTATCTTGGTGATTGTGATTTTTCCAGTGGCAAAGGTTGCTTTTTAATTCAACGGTATTTAAAAAAATAAGGAACTAAAAGTAATAAAAAGAAGTAATAGTTTGATTTGATGTAGTGGCAATAATCTGATTTGATGTAGAGTAGAGAGGGTCCAGCTTGTGGACTTATAGAGTTTATAATTAATCTTGGTGAAATATAAATAAAATATGGTTCATTTGATTAAAAAAAGTAATTAAAAAGGAGACAATAGAGTGCTTAGAATATTTGGTAACTAATTTTATAATAATATAAGATATCATTATTTTAATTTTAAAAAAGTCTTCATTCAAGAAAATAAAAGAAAAATCTCACCGAAAAATACTGTATAAGGGGGTAATCGTTCCTTTAAAAATGTGAAGGGATATTATTTTCCAAATCATAAATGTTGGGGGGGGGGGGGGGGGGAAATTGGGATTAACTAATTTTCTACTAACTTTGTGTGTGTTTGTTTCTCACAAGCATTTCAACTACAATTTTTCCAGTTTCCTATTTTTTAGGCTACAAATTTTAAAAGTCTTTTTTTCTTAAAAATAGTGTCAAGTCAAAGAGAGGCATATAAAATAGGAAGGGAGAGTAATGTGAAAATTTACAAGAGAAACAGACAATTTCATTCAATAAGAGTAAAGAAGTAAAGAATCAACAATAAGGAAGAAGGGACATAGAGTGTTCATTAGCAGAAGTGAAGAAGAGGCTATTACAAAGCTATCAGATTTCACTCGACCTAAGTAGTATTTATAGACTCAGACAATGCTTCTAAAATCATCTAAAACTTACACTCCAAGCTGGCAAGTGGCAGCAACTAACTAACTAATACATAAAGCAATGTAACAGTAACAGTGATAGAAGTTATCAACTAAAAACTGACTGTTGCTTAACTTGTGAAAAATTGTCAAAGAAACTTACAATTTCATTCTATAATAGTAAAGAAGTAGAGAATCAACAATAAGAAAGAAGGAAAAATAAAGTGTTCATTGATGGAAGTGACAGAAAGAGATATTACAAAGCTATCAGTTTTCACTCTACTTAAGTAGTATTTATAGACTTATGTAATGCTTCTAGAATCATCTAGAGCTTAAACTCTAAGTTGGAAAGTGGTAGCAACTAACTAATCCGGACAGCAATGTCACAATAAAAGTTGTCAACTAAAAACTAACTGCTGCTTAACTAACTTTCAAGTATTAACTAACTAATTTGCAAGTATGATCTTTTAATATTATCAACACACCCCTCAAGTTGAAGGATTTAAGTGTTTAGCACACCAAGCTTGATTAGAAAATGAGTATGTTGTTCATGACTCAAGCTTTTGGTTAAGATATCTGTCACTTGATGATATGTGGATACATACACATTCTTGATTAAACCAGTCTTGACCTTATCTCGAATAAAGTAACAATTAATTTCAATGTGTTTAGTTCTTTATGGTTTCCAACTAAATAGCCAATTTTCTCTCACTCAACACTGTGATAGGCTTGTGAATAGGGACACCTAGATTAGAGAATAAACCTTCTAGCCAAGTAAGTTCAACCACTGCTAAAGCCATGCTCCTAGAAATTATACCTATGGCAATGGTTCAAAAAGAATTGCAATATATACAAAAACCGTTGCCATAGACCCACCGTATGGTTTAGCAAGCGTCCCATATGTGAGCATTTCCATAGATCTATGGCAACGGTCTTAGCAACAGTTTTGAGAACCATCTCCATAGACTCATCTATAGCAATAGTTATTCTTCATTTTGATGCAACACCTATTATTTTCAATTGTAACAGATCAGAACCATCGTCATAGACTCATCTATAGCAACGGTTATTCTTTCTTCTAATGCAACACTTATTTTTTTTAATTGCAACAATTTATAATTGATGCAGTAGATATTTGGCAAAGGTTTGAAACCATTTCCAGAACCTATTGCAACGTTTTTCTTGTAATATTGCAATAGTTTTTGAGGCTATCACAACGGTTTTGGGGACCTAGTGCAATGGTATTTTGTAAGCTATTGCAACGAACTATAGGTGTCACACCAACATAATAAAGAAATAAGAAATTAATTATATAATAAGAAATATTACACTGAAATATAATATAAATCACATAGGAACATAATAATCAACTAATTGTAATGCAAAATATCCATCTTATACAAAAAGCAAATATACAATATAATTTCACAATTCAAGAGTCGACATAAGTTTACAAAAAGTTTTGAACGATCCCTTAAACATGATTTCAGCAATACCCCCTGAAATTTTATCTAGTCTTTCCTGTAACTTCTCTTTGTCATAGTCAGTTGTGATCAATTCAATGGCTGATTTAATCTGCAAATACAAAGTGCATAATTATATGTCAACCCTATGCTGAAGTGCACTATTTGTATTGATAATGATTCAAAAGGAAGCCCAAGAAAACCTATTCACATCGTTCCTCTATGGACTTCTTCTGACCAGCACCATCAAGAATGAAAATATCATACTTGGAGATAGTCACCTATGAAAAGAAAATCATGAATAGACTAAAACAATAGGAAACAAGATAAAATCCCGAGCAGGACTCACTAGAAATACTAAACAGCAATCACACTGTGCAAAATTCTCTTGCACTTGCACTTACAAAAGAGAATAGATATATACAAAAAGGAGAACTTACTACATCCAAATGGCACAACAAAACTACCTTTTTACACATTTCCAGCATCTCAAACTCCACATTTTCAATGCTCAGTCCAAGAAAAAGCTAACTAAAAGGAAATGATCCATATAGGTGGTAGTGCGAATTCATATAGTCGACTTTGACTTGTTTGGGATTGAGGCATAGTTAATGTTACTGAACAAGAAAAAGCTAGCTAAAAGAAAAGGATCCTTATAGGCGGTAGTGCGGATTCATATAGTCAACCTCGGCTTATTTGGGACTGAGTGAAAATTAATTTTGTTGGACAAGAAAAGTCTAACTTTTATGAAGCATCTTCACATTATAAAGTTCAAGAGTGGGTACAGATTCCCTCTTGAGCAACCATATAAAGAATGAGCTAGTTTTACCTGGAAGAATAATAACTGATTCTTCATGGACTAGCTTAGTTTAGAATTCTATATCATCATTTATTCCTTCCAGAAATGACAGGCTCAATTTGATCTACAAGTTATGAAATAAAAAATTACCTTCAGTCTTAGATTGGAGGGACCAAAGTTGAAGTAATTGATAAGCACTCATAATTACGCACATTGATCCCTCTAGTTTATACGGGTAGGTTAAACCAAGGTATATAAAATGCCTCAACAGCTTCCTTCAGTATATTGTTGATGTTCAAAAAGAAATCCTTGGTCGTTTTCTCAAGGAGGTAAGGTACTGCTTCCTGAAAATTATCAAACTACAATTAGAACTTCCATAGAGCACAATGATATGTAATGGACTTAATTATGTGTGTGTCCATTTAGACCATAGGAAAATAGCGTATAAGTAATACCTGAACATTCGTTCAGGATTAGAACTGTATTCAAGATAACTCTGAAGGCATTCAGCAATCTGAAAAGTAAAAGCAACAGAAGACTGGTCATCTTGTAAAACAACCTATAAAAGGCGTTGACAAACTCGAAATATTTATACGAGTGATTTACAACTCTATCAATTGCTAATATGAGTACTCTTTCATGTCATTAGTAGATTGGTATTCTTGTTTATACCCGAAATATTCCCCAGTTGGCGAGCTACAGTAATTTATTATTTTTCTCCTCATAGTCACGGACCTTATCTTGGTCCATCACTTTTTTCTGGTATGGAAAGTTGAAATACGAGTGCGAAAACATAAACAAAAGAGAGAAAGAGAGAGAGAAGACAAGAAATAAAGAGAATAAAAATAAACATACAAATCCCGGACTTCTTAAGGATGCCACTAGGATCAACCACTATAAACCAAGTTGCCAACCAGGAACGATCCATTATTTTGATATTGACCCGAGAGTTACATCGGTATAATTGATCCAAATACTCCCATTGAAACAAAGGACTTGTTACCAAAACATAGGTGGATATAAACTTTAGTTGTAATCACTAGGATTCTTAGCTTTTTTGTTGTCTCCGCAATCGCCATGATAAAAATAAAACATGGACAAAATTGGGCGATGAGTTATATGATACAAACTATGGGATTTACAAGTGAAAGTACATATCAATATCAAGTTCATTCTACCTCTTACAAGAAAACATAGATAAGTGGTGTTCTTTACCAGTAAATAGAAGGGAAAAACTCCGGTATACACATAGTATATACCAGGAATAGATATTGCGATAACATTCACATGGTTGCCAACCAAAGTTAAAATAAGGATAAGCGGTATCTAAGGAAGACTGATTTCAACACACCTACCAGCTTGTGGAAAGCCGTAGGTAAAAAATACTAAACCCATTGCAGCTACTGTTGGTGCGACCACAATGGGATTTATAAACCTACGTGAAATAGAACAGATTGATTAATTCTTGGTATTGACTTAAAAAATTGAAATAAAAGACTCATCCAATGCATAAATCATGACTTAAAGAGAGTCTTGGAAAAACTTTAATTTATAAGGAACGGAGAGTGGTTGGTCGGACATCTATTATGATTTTTTGGGGGTTAAAAGTTATAAGGAAATTAACTAGATAATTGGACCAACCCCTCATCCAGGACAACATTGCACCTAATTTGTTGTCTAATAACTTGAAAATATGGTACCAAAAAGATGAAATCAGTTGAAAGATGGTTGTTAAGTATTTCACAAATCATAAGTTGTGGTTTACATCACTAAAGATGACAGCCTGAATACACAATTCACAACATGTACAATAAAATAGAAGGGCCATTTCAGCCTAACAGAGAATCAAACATTCTTAATGAGTAGTACATATCATGAAACTGAAGATAAATATAGTAAAGTAAATAGGAGAAATCAGGGAAAACAAAAGTTTAAGATGATAATCTTTTGATCAGTGTCACTGAGAAAAAACATACTTAGAAAAACCAAAGGAAACACTTGCAAAATAACACAGATAACAACTTGGAAACAAAGGCCAAATAGCATTTCCTTTCACATATGGAATTTTGGCGCTAGTGAAGCTGCATCGTTTCAATTCACATTAAAACTAGTACATTTTTCTTGAACCAATTTGTCTTAAATTTGAGAAGAGGTCTTCAGCATCGATGTATTAATAGGTACAAGAAGATTTTTAATAACACTTACCATTGCATATAAGGCCAAATATTATACTTCCACACTTATTTAAACATCTTGATCATCAAATACTATAGCCCTCAACTCCAAATGCTTATCGAGGGGCAATTCCACCAGCCTATGACAGTTAAAACTTCTTT
The DNA here is from genome assembly GCF_002878395.1 of Capsicum annuum. Lineage (NCBI taxonomy): Eukaryota > Viridiplantae > Streptophyta > Magnoliopsida > Solanales > Solanaceae > Capsicum > Capsicum annuum. Next base: position 192,633,619 of record NC_061119.1, on the reverse strand, counting down.
GTTGTTGACTACACCTAAAAACATAACTATTGTTTTATTTTTCACCTACAAACCAAGTGAAAAAATCAATATTAGTTTTTCATAGATAACCCGTTATGATGATAAGTAGCTATCTGAGTTTATTAGATATCTGGACAGGAAAAGTTCTCATGAACTCCATTAATTAATTACCAAACCAGAAAACATTATGTTGCTCTGCTGTATAACAAAATTTGTCGTGGTAAAATAAATACTACTATTATATTTTCTCATGGCAGGGTAGAGGGAAAGACAAATAATATTAAGATCCTAGGACAGATATCCTGGCACTTAAAGTTTGTACAACTATCCTCAGATCACCATGAATGGCCCTAGATGTTATCCAACTCTAATTAAGAGCAGAAATTATTATAGCATAGTGCAAAGTCAACATTGAATTGAACTACTAGTAAAATTATTTAATTTTTAAACATTTAACACGTAATCAAGTAAAGAACTTGATCACCAAGGGTATTGTGAAACAATAGTTCAAAATCTTAAATAATCTTAAACTTTCTGTTCTTTATACTTTTTCCAATAGCTAATGACAAAAATCTCCTTACATTTGCATGAAAAGCGGTATATCCATCAATAAGCTCTCCCTATATTATTGTCATAAACAATTCCATGAAAAAGATATTTCTTTTATAAGTAATTGGAAGCTAAGAGGACATCCATTACCTCAATGATTGTTCTAGCAATTTCAGCTGACGTCAATTGAGCTTCCTCATTCTCCCCATTTTTGTAATCCAAAATGTCTTAAAACGGATGATACCTGGATGGCTTCGAATTCTGTTTTACTGGTTCAAAGTCGCACTAGATTAATTTCTCGCACTTGCTTTAATTCCACATTTTTTGCAATGCTCCTTCCTCAATCTCCTAAACTTATCCCAATAAACAAATAGTACATGCTCTAACCTCCAACTCTAAAGTACCCAGCTTCATAGCTCATGCAACAAAAGAACTCCTGCGACATAAAAAATTAGATCAAAATTATTAATCAGTAGAATACACTAACCTTAAAATCTCCAAATTGAAGAAAAGACCCAAAAAATAAGACACTGCAACGCTAAGAGATTCGCAACACAACTTAATAGAGATTTACAACACAAATTACCCCTCTTTCATCACTAGAGGGAATTGTATGTAGAAATTTGGAACATAAATCAATGCAACATAGAAGAAATATAACATCTCGTCTTCCTTGAGAATTGGCACACCGGCCTCAATATTATGATGGAAACACTTCTGACATTGAAACACTCACTAAATGATATAAAATTCCATGAAATGATCTTATTTTTAAAACTCATATTCTAGAATGCAGTTTGAGGTCATGATAATTCTATTGTAAATGCAGAAGAATTTTTTTTCAACTGAAGCGACGATTAACTACTTAATAAAGATATGATTGTTTTCATTCCTGCATAATAGTTAAAGAAGAAAATCAAATGACAAAATGATGCAAAAAGTCAAAAATCTCTAACCATGAGGTGTTTTAGCTCACTTTCAGTGAAAAAAGACACTGAAATTATAAAACTGACACAAAACCTGGACAATATGGAAATTCTAGAATTCTAAAAAATCAACATTAACAGTCACAAAGTCTTAATTAGGTGGCTTAATCACTTCTACCACACTGACAATGAAATTCCAAAATATAGTAAGAACATGCGTAACAAAATTCTCTCTATCTCTCTCTCTCAAAAAAACGTCCCAAATAATTAAGAGCTATAGCATATAGAAAAGTACACAACATTTTTTCAAATACACCTCAAGATCTGTAAAACAAAAGAACCAAATGTGCAAACTGAGCAATAGAAATCTCACCAGGATCACATTGCTGATAAAATTTCTCAACATCTGTAGTAATTCATAAAAAAAATAAAATCATAATTAGAAAAATAAAAAAGATATTATCTGTCATGACCCGAGCTGAGGCCCTAGCCGTGGTGGGCATCCAGAACCATGGAGGCCCAGGCGCCCTTCTATATCTGGTAATCATGCCCAACATTCATATAATAAAGAATAGATGCAGAAATATAAGTCAGGACGGAAACATGGTCACTATCTTTTTCTTTAATTGAATAATACAAAAACAATGAGTTCATGAAACATTCAAAACACCTGACACTGGTAAGAGAAATCTCTATTAAATAAAAGCAACCTCTATCTGAAGACTGGGATAAGGCCCCCAGTCGGACCATGACTAAAAATGAAATAACAAGGACTTATACAATAGGCCTTTCGGAATAAGGGAGTCTCACCAACTCCAATCGTCTACCAAAATAACTCTACCTCTTAGCGGGACCCCAGGACTATGCCTCCGATCCTGAAATATAGAGGGTCAATACAAATGTATTGGTATGTGAAATAGCTCAAAATAACATGTTTTTATACAAAATAGATGAGAGCCTATCACAATGTCGATAATAATCATATAAGGAAAAATACATGGGCATACCTTTAAAACTTCAAATGATTCTGGACACAATGACCCACTCTTTACTATTCTTTTGAGCTAGATGGTACACCCTATAACCTGTAATTCCACTGGCTATATGGAATCTTCCCTTTACTCTGCGGCCAAGCCCCCAATTCAAGTTTGTCGCAAGGATTGGAGTATCTATAATAGGGACACACAAGATCACAAAGCAGGGTGCCAAAATCTCCATATTAAGTTTACATGTCATAGTTGGGCACAAGATCACAAAGCAGGTCTCCTAACCATAGTCCCAAATTGGGACAACATAATTCAAGATACACAAGATCACAAAGAATGGTACCCAAACCTCGTGTCGGTAAATTACGGTTTCCAGTATGGAGTCTTTCAACTCGTACTTTCTTCGAGTAACCATCTAACTCTCTTAAGCCCAACTTTTAGTTCTTTAAAGTAGACACGTTCATATTTTCAAAATATTCAAAACTCTTTCCATTAAGGGTATGTAATCACCGGGTATCATCATACCCTGACTTCCAAGTCAATATCATATCAAATTCATAGCCCATTATATTCAAAACATGCACATGACCACCCAAGATTTATAACATCATAATAGAGTCATCACTTTGAAATCTCAAGACACTTAAGCTTTTATCCTCACTTTGCAAGATTCAAAACTTGTGGTGGTCATGTCAATTTATTCAATCATATGCAATTCTTTCCCTTCAAAGCAAGGATATAGTTATAAAAATAAAATGCCTCTCGTCATATATAAACCATGTCAAACACCATGATATTGAGAAAATCAATTTCAAATCTTAAGGCATGCATTTCAAATCATTAACAATGGAAATATAAACTTTAGTTTGCAAAAAGAGAGGGAATTCATACTCATGCTCTCAATCAATCTTATAAAATACACTAAATCATATATGTGTATAGTTATATTCAATTTCCATGAAAAGTAATTCAAGAAAACATATATTTTAATAAAAACAGTCCCATGATGCATAACTTTCAAAAATAATAGTGAATACCTCATTATAAATCATAATTAGGGATATTTAATCTTGATAAAATATGTAAACTTATGCCCAAGGTTTTTTGAGTAGTCCCACATACCTTAGATTATAAAATTTGAAAGATGAAACCCGAATCTTTATCCATTTCTTGGAATTTTTGATCTTAGGGATGAGTTCTTGATCTTTGGGGGAGGAGTTAGCATTTTGATTTTGAGAGAAAATTGAATAAAGGGGTCATTGATGCTTCTTGGGGATGAAATTATATGTTATGGATGTATTTTGGGTGAGGGGAAGTGACCAAAATGTCCCTAGACCCATTAGGAACTGAAATAATTCGTAAAATATCTTTAAATTCGCGTCAGGTTTTCTGTCGGGGCGCAGTCGCCGCAACGTGTCAAGATTGCATCGGCTTACTGGCTCACATGAAAAATACCATAACTTTTTGCTTGGTTATCGAATTTAGATGAAATTGGTACCGTTGAAAAGCTAATTCAATTATCTACAATTTGGTGTGTATTGAGTTAACAAATTCTATGTGTATCAAAAGTTAAACACGTTCAAATTAGACCCTTGTAGAATCGAATATCCATTTTCGAATGAATGAGAGTTTCTTAGCTTAACATTGCTCTAGACCATTTCTATGAATATTTTTCACCTCATGATCACTTCATACAGTATATGAAAGATCATGACACATGAATATAAATATAAACCATGGAATTAGAGCTTACATACGTAGGAACGATGATTTAATTTCTAGCTAAAAAATGCGAGGCCATTTCTACGAATATTTTTCACCTCATGATCACTTCATACACTAGTAGAAAGATCATGAAACATGAATCTAAATATAAACCATGGAATTAGAGATTACACACGTAGGGATGACGATTTAATTTCTAGCTCAAAAATGTGAGGCATTACTACATCATAATTTACAAAACCCACAAAACTCAGAAATACCTAGAAAGTAATTATGCTTAAAAACTCATAACACTGCATGAAAATTCAACAAAAACAAAAAGAATTAGCAACCTATAGTAAGTTCTTTGATTTGACCAGTTCTACGACCTTCGAAATTAGTGAATACTTTTTCTACAGTCCTAGGTACAGTAACAAAGGATATGGATCTGGTAAATCATTATGAGATCACATGAGAAGTCATGTTCAGGCTTCCAAAAAGTTGTTCCTCTTTGGTAAAAAAGGTAGAAAGTCAAAAACACTTATTGATATGAGCTACAAGAAATGAATATTACAAAGAGATAAAAAAGAAGACAAAGTGGATTTATAATATTACAATAATGATTAGTTGTTACCAACTTTTTCAATCTATTGTAAGATTATGATATGGCAAATCTCAATTAGTTTTGTGTTATCATTTGAGGAAATTCTAGAGAGAAAGGGTTTGAGAGAGATAAAATGGATTTAGGGAAATAAGTGGCGAACTTATGAAAATAATTGGTGGATTTGTGAAAATATTTAGAAAGGATTTGATAACTGTAGCAATAGATACTTTTTTCCCATAAACTGTTGCCATAGATGCCTTTATGGCAATGGTTCTAATAAGCATTATTATATGTATCCTTATTGTAATAGCTAATCTATTGTGGCGATGGTTATATCACTAAATCATTGTAGTAGAGTAATTTTCTTTTGGCAGTGCTTAGAACCTTCGCAATAAAGGATCTATTGCAACATATTGACAACCGTCGCCATAGAGTCCATTGTTATAGGCCTAATTTCTAGTAGTGCCTCAGTAGAGTTCCTAGAGACTATATATTATTTCTTGGACTTTAATAACACCAAGAATCCACCAAGTTGTATCCCATAACCAGTAACAGATAATCTAGTGTTAGGACTACTTCCTAGTCAGAGTCACACCAGCAAACTAAGTTTATGATGCCCTGAGGTTTCATCCAAATTCCTTAACCTACTTACCCCTTTAAATATCTCATAGCTCTATGTGTAGCCTCCAAATGAGATTTTTTAGGCTTCTGCATAAACTGACTCAAAGTTTAAACTACATAGCTAATGCCAGGTCTAGTAATTGTGGCATACATGAGCTTCCCAACTAATATTTGATTAGTATTAACATAATTTAGAGCCACATCATTAGTGATTCCAGCAGCCTCATCAAATTCTATTGAAGTCACTCTATCATTAGATTCTAAGGGTATAAATATAGGCTTTGCACCAACAAGACCTGTTTCTAAGATTAGCTCAATAAAGTACCTTATCATATTTAGAATAATCCCTTGTCTAGATCTCAATACCTCAATACCTAGAAAGTATTTAAGTTCACCCAAGTCTATAAGCTTAATGCAATACTTCCTTGACTATTGTAATCATAGCTTGATTATCTCAAGTAATAAACAAATCATCAACATAAACCAAGATTATAACCATTCCTATTGTCTTCTTTAAAGTGAATAAAGAGTATTCATACGAACTCTAAGTGAATCTAGCTTGTAAAAAAGAGGAAATAAGCTGGATATTCTTGAATACCCCAAAAATCCAAACTAGTGTTAGAGCCATATTTCTAGCTTATGCAAAGTATATTATAGTTTTTTGGTAGTTTTATGAGTGAATTTGATGTATATTAAGGCCTCAAATAACTCTCAACTATTAGACGGATCAAATTATTCCTTACCGATTGAGTTTTCAAGAAGGATATTGCAAAAGTCAACTTCAAATGAGCTTATCTTTTATTCTACTGATAATTTTCCATATCAATACCTACCAAATGATAGGAAATTGAACTAGCTTTCCAACGATGCACATTTATCCTTAATCCGATACACGGGTGAGAAGTTATGGTACTTTTAGTGAAAGGCAGTAGCCCATCGCGGTGATGGCCAAAATCACCTTCTTCCTTATCCAGTGGAACACCGCAATGGTACCATATCATACCAAATGTTAATTTCATGTTCCAGTGAAGCACTACAATGGCACCGCATCGCACTGAGGTGCCAGTTCGAAATTGTCCATTTCTAGTGGCACAACGCGATAGCATCGCATTGCACCATTGGAAAAAATGAGCGTTTTACTTTTTCAGTGGTGCAACATGATTCACAAAGCATTGCATTAGCGTGTAAAATCGGGATTTTCTGTCCGTGTATTAAATTTCTAGGGTCCATTTAGTCTTTTTCCATGGCCCTAAATCCATCCAAAACACTTAATTACAACCCTAACGGGACATGATATGCCCCGTTACGACTAATTTTTCTCCAAGAAACTAATCTCCTCTCAAGAAAAAACCCTATCATTCAAGATCAATTCTCAAGAAAACCCCAAAGAACTCTCACGAATTCATCAACCCAGGTATGTTAAATGTTCATCCATGGGTCCCTTTCACCCATGGAGTCCGAGAATCTAATTCAAAGTTCAAGTTATGATTCTTACAAGTTATTTTCATTTTAATTGTTATTTTAACCATGAATCCCCATGAATCTTTATTCTATAGCATATTTACATGAAATTGTTGTTGTTATTAAACCCCACACATGTGAATAATGTTATTAGTTGATTTAAACCATAATTAGTGAAGTTGATGCTAAAATCATTCTATTACTACAAGCTTTAAACTATTCCCATGCTTAGCTTACACTATGCATATCAAGTTTTTGATGAAATGCCTACAAGAATGAATTTTGAAATGCTTTCATATTATGTCCCCAAAGTTTGAGTACTATTTTGCTATTATTGCTATCGAGTCCTAGGGGTTGTGAATACCCAAAAACATAGTTGTTTATTTAGCCTTAGTAGCTTTAGAATAGTTTCAAACATGTTATGAGCAGTATCAATTCAGTCAGTTATTATGATCAGCTAAACTTAGAATGGTTCAGTATTCAGAGTTAGTTCAGTTAGGAGTAGGATTTAGCACTGAGCGAGTGTAGGGATGGCGTCTTTCCCATCAGTTAGGCAAAGTCGTTAGTAGCAGTCTCTATACTCCAGAACTACATAGTTAGCGTAGGATTTGAGGAGTCACCCATCAGTTCAGAATTGACTACCTCCTAAGGGACACTCATCAGTTAAGGCTTGACACCCTGAGTACTTTGGGATAGCATTTCAGTGGATCCACACAACCACTGTTAGTACCCGTGGCATGGTACTGACACCCTTCCAACTAGGGTCACAAGTTGGACCCCAAATTATATATTGGGGCATGTCCGGTTAGATGATTGCTCCTACAGTCTCAGTCCAGTAATCAGATCAGCAATTCAATTTCAGTTTTGCTTGGCCATAGCATATAGATATCAGTTATTCAATTATCAGACTTTAGTATTTCAGTTTATAAATTATATTCAAAATATATTTTATTCGTGGTCATGCATTCTTAGTACTTACAGATTTTATGCATTCTATTTAGTACTTCATACTATTCATTTAGTCAGTTATTACTCCTATACCTGAATCCATGCATATCAGCCTACCTCATTTAAACTTACTAGTACATTCAAAGTACTGATCGCATACTCGTTTCTTGCGCTATGTTGTATCAAATCATTGGTTCAAATGCTTAGTTCCTGGATCATGCATAGACATTCCAGATTATTAGTCATAGTAGTGTTAAGTCCTCATATTTAGAGGACAGCCTATATTTATTTTCATGCTTTCAGTCAGTAGTTAGTCGAAGTTAGTTGGGGGTTTTCCCATTAGCTCCATAGTCATTCAGTAGAGGCTTTTTAGACTGGTAAGATAGTCAGTCAATTTTTTTATTATTTTGTTAGTTTCAGACAGTTGTTTCCAACAGTTGATTATAGATTTATGATCCAATATTGATTTCAATTACTAAAACCTTATTGCTTATTAGTTTTTTTTTCACATATGTTGTTATAATATTCAATCCTTACAGTAGGTACTAACTTATGGGTTAGCTTGGGGTCACTCAGACCGTAAGCACTATGTGGGGTCCTGGGTGTACTCCTTGGCGTTACAAACAAAGTATCAGATCCTAAGGTTGTTAAGTATCCTAGGAAGTCTGAAAGCCGCATCAAGTAGAGTCTTGTGCATGGATGTGAAGCGTGCCACACTTATGGAGAAGAGGCTACGAGGCATTTTAAGAAAAGTTTCCCTTATTTCATTATTTATGTCGTGTGTCTGAGCATGAGCTCATGATAAACTCTCTGTCTAACCTATTCTTCCTTCTATTTATAGAATATGCCTCCCAAAAAGACAAATGAAAGAAGAAATATTAACCAGCCAGCACCTCTACATATTCAGAAAGATCCCTTGAACAAGCATATTTCTCATGTAGAGTTTAGAGCTGTATTCACTACTCTAGCTCACTCTATTGTACCTCAGAATATTTAGTAATCCATTGTTCCGACCAACCCAATCGCCAAAACTACCATGGTTAGGATTCGAGACTTTACCCGATTGAATCCTCCTCTATTTTTGGGATCCAAATCTGAAGAGGATCCGAAGGAATTAATGAACATGTACAAGAAGGTAACAAACATTATGGGGGTGACTTTTAGTGAGAGTGCAAAATTGGTTGCTTATTAGCTGCAGAATATAGCCCATACCTGGTTTAAGTCATGGAAAGGGGATAGCAGCACAGACGCAGGGCCTATAGAATAGAAAGAGTATGCTACAACCTTCATAGATAGATTTTTTCCATTAAAGCTGAGGGAAGCTAAAGTGTTAGAGTTTATCAATTTGAGGAAAGGCAATATGAGTGTGAAGGAGTATTCCCTCATGTTTACTCAGCTAGCCAAGTACGCTCCATATGTGGTAGCTAATAACAGATCTAGGATGAGCTAGTTCGTGTCTGGAGTATCTGACAATGCTTTCAGAGAGTGTAGGACTACAATGTTAATCAAGAAGATGGACATATCTATGCTTATGGTCCATGCTCAGTAGATTAAGAAGCAAAAGTTTAAAGAGTAGGAGAGACAGAGCAAGAAGGCTAGAATAGGTAGCTTTAATTTTACTCAATCGAAGTTAGAGGGTGGAAACTATCCTTAATTCTATCAAAAATCTTTATCTTCTGTCCCATCTTCAGCTAGTGCCCCTATTCCAAAGTTCAATAATAACAATCGGGATAGGGCGCTAGGCTTTAAGTTCCAAGGCAGTGTAAATAGTGGTCTCACAATTCCTCTATGCCAGAAATATAATAGAAACCATTAGGGTATTTGTAGGGCTGGTAGTGATGTATTATTTGGGGGTGGCAAGCCAGGCCACCGAGTCAGGGATTGTCCAAAGTACGATCAACAGGGTCAGCCCAGTCATCCCCCAATTCAATTCGGTCACCCGACTCAGCGGGGTGCCTCTTCCAGTGCCACGAGTGATCAGTGCCCAAAAAGTTTGTATGCACTTAATTACCAATAGAATCAAGAAATTTCTCCTGACATAGATACTAGTACGTTGAAAATATTTCATTTACATGTTTATGCTTTACTAGACCCTGGAGAATCTCTTTCTTTTGTAACCCTTTATATAGCCGTCAACTTCAAAGTCGGTCCTGAAATCTTAGTAGAGCCTTTCTTAGTTTCTACCCTAGTAGGTAAGTCTATCATAGCCCGACAGGTATACAGGAACTACCCAATTATAGTGTCTCAGAAAGTTACTTTAGTTGATCTCGTAGAGTTAGAGATGATGGATTTTGATGTCATTCTCAGTATGGATTGGCTCCATTCATCTTATGCTTTAGTTGATTGTAGAAACAGAGTAGTTCATTTTCAGTTTCCAAATGAACTAGTTCTTGAATGGAGGAGTAGTACCACAGCGCTTAGGGGTTAGCTTGTTTCGTACCTTAGAGCAAGGAAAATGATCTCTAAAGGGTGTATTTATCATCTTATCTAAGTCAAAGACTCTAATTTTAAGACTCCAAATCTTGAGTCTATTTCAATAGTGAGGGAATTTCAAGATGTGTTCCCTAAAGATCTTCCTAGAGTTCCTACCGAAAGGGAAATTTTCTTTGGAATAAAGCTTCTTTTAGCATTTCCCCGTGGGGCACACCAGTTCTATTCGTGCATAAGAAATATAGTTCTCTTAGAATGTGTATTGACTATCATCAGTTGAACAAAGTCACAATCAAGAACAAATACCCATTTCCTAGAATTGATGAGTTGTTTGACCAAATTCAGGGAGTCAGTTATTTTTTTAAGTTAGAACTCGGATCTGGCTATCATCAGCTCAGAGTGAGAGAATGTTACATTCTAAAAATAGCTTTTGGAACTTGGTATGGTCCCTTCGAGTTTCTAGATATGTCCTTTGGTCACACAAATGCCCCAACAGCCTTTATAGACGTGATTAACCTAGCATTCAAGCAGTATTTAGACATATTTATAATAGTTTTCATTGATGAGATTCTTGTCTATTCCCATAATGAAAATGATTATGCAGACCACCTTGGAATAGTATTGTCGACTCTTAGGGCCCATCAGTTGTTTGCTAAATTCAGTAAGTGCAAATTTTGGCTAAGATTAATAGCTTTTCTTGTCCATATTATTTTTGGTGATGGCATTAGAGTTGATCCTCAAAATACCAAAGCAGTGACAAACTAGCCTAGACACATCTCTCTATCTAATATCAGGAGTTTCTTAGGTTTGGATGGCTATTACCGATAGTTTGTTGAAGGATTCTAATCGGTTGCATCCCTCATGTCCAGATTGACTCAGAAGAAAGTTAACTTTCAGTGGTCAAATTCTTGCGAGAAGATCTTTCATGTGTTGAAGACTCGACTCACCATAGCCCTATTTTTTATATTGTTAAATGGTTCAGATGGGTTTGTTGTGTACTACAATTCTTCCATAGTTGGTTTTGGGTGTGTTTTAATATAGAAGGATAAGGTTGTGGCCTATGCCTCTAGACAACTTAAGCCCCATGAAAAGAATTACCCTACCCATGATCTTGAGCTAGCAGCTGTTGTGTTTTCCTTAAAGATTTAGAGGCACTATTTATATAGGGTGCATGTTGATGTGTTCACATACCACAAAAGCTTGAAATATGTATTCTCACAGAAGAATTTTAACCTCCGTTAGAAAAGGTGGTTAGAATTTTTGAAAGATTATGATATGAGTGTTTTGTATCACCCGGGCAAAGCCAATGTAGTAGTAGATGCCTAAAAGTAAATTGTTTATGGATAGTGGTGCTCATGTTGAAGATAACAAGAAGAAGTTAGTTCAGAAAGTTCATCATCTTTCAAGGTTAGGTGTTCATTTGGTTGATTCAGCTAAGGGTAGCATTTGGGTTTGGAATAGTTCGAAATATTCTTTGGTTGCCAAAGTGAAAGAAAAGTAAGATAGGGATCCTAGTCTAGTGAAGTTGAAAGAGCCAGTCAGAGTTCAGAAAGTAGAGGTTTTCTCCTAAGGGGGAGATGGTATGTTGCGTTGCTAGGGTAGATTGTGTGTGCCATGTGTTGATGAGTTGAGATAGTGAATTCTTGCAGAAATACATGGAGCGTGTTGGTCTATTCATCCAGGGGCCACGACGATGTACCATAATCTGAGGGAAATCTTTTGGTGGAGTGGGATGAAAAGGGATCTTCATAGTTTATAGCTAAGTGCTCCACTTATCAGCATCTTAAGATTGAGCATTAGAAGCCTAGTGGGTCTATGCAGGAGTACAGTATTCCCACTTGGAAGTGGGAAGTAGTGATCATGGATTTTATGACTAGTTTTCTCTGTACTCGTCGACAACATGATTTGATTTGGGTCATTATGGATAGGATGATCAAATCAGCCCATTTCTTACTAGTCCATACTTCTTATTCAGCCGAGGACTATGCCTAGCTCTATATTAGAGAGTTGGTTAGGTTGTATGGTGTTCCATTGTCTATTATTTAAGATAGAGGTACTCAGTTTACTTCTCACTTTTGAAAATCTTTCCAAAAGGGTCTTGGTACCCAAGTTCACCTCAGTACAACCTTCCACCCTCAAATAGATGGTCAGGCAGAGAGGAGACCCTTGACGACATATTGAGAGCATATGTAGTTGACTTTAAGGGTTGTTGGGATGACCACTTGCCTTTGATTGAATTCACGTATAATAAAAGCTATCATTCTAGTATTCACATAGCTTTATTTGAGTCTCTATATTGAAGGAGGTGTAGATCTACGATCGGTTGGTTTGTGGTAGGTAAAACCGCTTTGATAGGGCCGGATTTAGTGTTTGATGCTTTGGAGAAAGTTTAGCTAATCCGAGAAAGGCTTAAGGTAGATCAAAGCTGACAAATATCTTATGTAGATATGGGTAAAAAGGATCTTGAGTTTGGTATTAGAGATTTTGTATATCAAAAAATCTCTCCCATGAAGGGGGTAAATAAGTTTGGTAAGAAGGGGAAGCTTAGTCCCCGATATGTTGGCGCTTTCAAAGTTTTGAGCCGTTTTGTAAAGGTGGCTTATGAGCTTGAGTTACCTGCAGACTTCGCATCAGTTCACCCAGTATTCTGTATCTCTTTATTGAAGAAGTGTATTGGTGACCCAGTTGTAGTTGTTCCCTTAAAAAGCGTAGATGTTCAAAACATCCTTTTTATGAAGAAATTCCAGTTGAGATCCTTGATCGACAAATTCGTAGACTAAGGAACAAAGAAGTTTCCTTATTTAAGGTTCTTTGGCAGAATCAGTCCGTTGAGGGAGCCACTTGGGAAGCAGAAGCAGATATGCAAACCAAGTACCCTCATTTTTTCTCCGCAAACTCAGATTCAGGTTAAGGTAACAATCTTCTAAGAATTTCTTTTTTCCATGCTTAGTTTCAACTATATATCATTCTCATGTCAGTCATGCATTCACAGAATCAGTTCAGTCATATTTCATACTTCAGACTCAGTCATGTAATCACGTTTTCATCACATATGTTCAGCATGTAATCTCAATTCCACAGTGCTTTCATCTTAACCAATCTCATTCGAGGATAAATATTCTCAAGGGGTAGATATTATAATACCCCAAAAATCCAAACCATTGTTAGTGCCATGCTTAAAGATCATGCAAAGTACATTATAGTTCTTTGGTAGTTTTATGAGTGAGTTTGATGCATATTAAGGCCTCAAATAACTCCCAGCTATTAGTCGGATCAAATTATTCCTTACTGATTGAGTTTTCGAGAAGGATGTTGCAATAGTCAACGTCAAATGATCTTACCTTTTATTCTACTGATAATTTTCCAACTTAAGACTAACCAAATGATAGGAAATTGAACTAGCTTTTCAATGATACCAATTTTACCTTAATCTGATACATGGGTGAGAATTTATGACACTTTTAGTGAAAGGTAGTAGCCTATCGAAATTAGGCCTCTTTGCGGTAATGGCCAAAATCACATTCGTCCTTTTCTAATGGATCACCGCAATGGTGCCACATCACGCCAAGTGGTAATTTTGCATTTAGTGAGGCACTACGATGGCACCGCGTTGCGCCAAGGTACCAGTTCAGATTTGTCAATTTCTAGTGGCACATTGCCATAGCACCACATCACATTATTGGGAAAAATGGGGATTGTCCTTTTCCAGTAGCACAACGAGATTAGCACAGCTTTATGTCGGCATCTAAAATCGGGATTGTCAGTCTGTGTATTAAACCTCCAGGGATCATTTGGTCTTTTCCCATGGCTCCTAATCCATCTAAAACATGTAATTACAACCCTAAAGGGGCATTATGTTCCCCATTACTCCTAATTTTTCTCCAAGAAACTAATCTCCTCTCAAGAACAAACCCCAGCCTTTAAGATCAATTCTCAAGAAAAAACCCAAGAACTCTTACGAATTCATCAACCCAGGAATGTTAAATATTCATCCATGGGTCCCTTTCATCCATGGAGTCCAAGAATCTATTTTTAAAGTCCAAGTTATGATTTTTACAATTTATTTTAATTTTAATTGTAATTTTAATCATGAATCCTCGTGAATCTTGATTCTATACCATGTTTACATGAAATTGTTGTTGTTATTTAACCCCACACATTTGATTAATGTTATTTTCTAATTTAAACTATTATTAGTGATGTTGATGTTGAAATCATACTATTACTACAAGATTTAAACTATTCCCATGCTTAGCTTACACTATGCATATCAATTATTTGATGATATACCTACAAGAATGAATTTGAATAAATACTTTCATATTATGTCCCCAAAGTTTTAGTACTATTTTGCTATTATTGCTATCGAGTCCTGGGGGTTGTGTATACCCGAAAACTTAGCTATTTATATAATCTCAGTATCTTTAGAATAGTTTTAGACATGTTATGAGCAGTATCAGTTCAGTCAGTTAGCATGATCAGTTAATCTTATAACAGTTTAGTATTCCAAGCCAGATCAGTTGGGAGTAGGATTTAGCACGGAACGAGTGCAGGGATGGAAGATTCTTCCTCAGTTAGGCTGCGTCGTTAGTAGCAGTCCCTATACTTCAGAAATACATAGCCAGCATAGGATTTCAGGAGCCACCCGTCAGTTCAGTCTTTACTACCTCCCAGGAGTCACCCGTCAGCTTAGGCTTGACACTCTTAGTCCTTCAGAATAGTATTTCAGTGGATCCACATAGCCATTATTAGTACCCGTGGCATGTTACTGACACTCTTCCAACTAGGGTCATAGGTTGGACCCCAAATTGCTCATTAGGACAATGTTAGTTAGATGCTAGCTCCCATAGTCCTAGTCCAGTAATCAACTCTGTAATTCTGTTTAAGATTTGCTTGGCCATAGCATATAGATATCAGTTATTCAATTATTAGACTTCAGTATTTCAGTTTGTAGATTATATTCAAAACTTGTTTTATGCTTGGTCATACATTCTCAGTACTTACAGATTCATGCATTATAATCAATACTTCATGCTATTTATTCAGTCAGTTATTACTCCTATATATAAACCCATGCATATCTTCCTATCTCATTTAGCATACCAGTAGATTCAAAGTACAGATTGCATACTCGTTTATTATGCTATGATGTATTGTATCATCGGTTTAGATGCTTAGTTCTTGGATCACGCATAAACATTCTAGATTATCAGCCATAGAAGTGGTAAGTACTTATATTTTTAGGAAAGGCTATATTTATTTTCATGCTTTTAGATCAGTAGTTAGTCGGACATAGTTGAGGGTTTGTTCCATCATATCCACAGTCAGTCAGTAGAGGCTTTTCAGACTAGTACAGACAGTCAATCAGTTTTGTTATTATTTTATGAGATTCAGATAGTTATTTTTGGTAGTTGTTTCTAGATTTATGATCTAGTATTGATTTCAGTTGCTAAAACCTTATGGTTTATAAGTTGTTGTTCCTCATATATTGTTATATTATTCTGTGCTCATAGCAGGTACCAACTCATGGGTTAGCTTTGGGTCTCTCAGGACTGTAAGCACCATGTGGCATCCAGGATGTACTCCCGGGGCATTATAAACTTGGTATCAGAGCCTAATGTTTTAAAGTGTCCTAGGAATTCTGAAAACCACGTCAAGTAGAGTCTTATGCATAGGTATCATGCGCACCACACTTATGGACAAGAGGCTACAAAACATTTTAAGAAAAGTTTCTCTTCTTTCAGTGTTCATGTCATATGAATGATTATGAGTTCATGTTAAACTCTATGTATAACCTATTCTCCCATCTGTTTATAAAATATTCCTCCCAACAAAAACAAACGAAAAAAGAAATGTTAACCAGCTAGCACCTCTGCCTGTTCAGGAAGATCCCCTGAATAAGCATGTTTCTCATACAGAATTCAGAGTTGTATTAAATACTCTAGATCACTTTGTTATGGATCAGAAGTTTTATCCAACCGTTGTTTCAGCTAAACTAGTGGCCAATACTGCCGTAGCTAGGATTCAGGACTTTACCCGAATGAATCCTTCTTTGTTCTCAGGATCCAAATCTTAAGAGGATCCAAAAGAATTACTGGACATAGTCCAGAAGGTAAAAGACATTATGGGGGTGACTTCTAGTGAGAGTACTGAATTGGTTGCTTACCAGTTGCAGGATGTAACCCATACTAGGTTTAAGTAGTGGAAAGGGGATAGAGGCACAGACGCAGGGCCTATAGAATGGGAGGTATTTCCTACAGCCTTCTTAGATAGATTCTTTCCATTGGAGTTGAGGGAAGTCAAAGTGTTAGAGTTTATCAACTTAAGGCAAGGTAACATGAGTGTGAACCCTTGAGTTTACTTAGCTAGATAGGTATGCTCCTTATGTGATGGATGATAACAGATCTAGGATGAGCAAGTTCATGTCTGGAGTATCTGACAGTGTGGTCAAGGAGTATAGGACTGCAATGTTAATTAAGCAGATAGGCATATCTATGCTTATGGTCCATGCTCAGTAGATTGAGAAGCAGAAGTTTAACAAGAAAAGGAGAGAGAACAAGAGGGCTAGAATAGGTAGCTTTCATTTTACTCAGCCGAGGTTAGAGGTGGAAATCATCCTCAATTTCATCAAAAATCTTCATTTCCTTCCCCATCTTCATCTAGTGCCCGGTGCCAAAATTCAGGAATAACAATCGCACAAATCTTCTTTGCCAGAAATATTGTAGAAACCATCAGCGTAATGTAGGTCCACAGTGACATATATTTTGGGTGTGGCAAGCCAGGCCACCGTGTTAGGGATTGTCCAAAGAGCGGTCAGTAAGGTTAGTCTAGTCGTCCCCCAATTACATCTGATCGCCTGAATTAGCAGAGTGTCACTTCTAGTGCCACCAATGGTCAGCACCCAAATAGATTGTATGCACTTTAGTCCCGACAGGATCAGGAAAGTTCTCTTGATGTAGTTACTAGTACGTTGAAACTCTTTATTTACATATTTATGCTTTACTAGACCCTGGAGCATCTCTTTCTTTTGTAACTCCTTATATAGCCGTCAACTTTAGAGTTAGTCTCAAAATCTTAGTAAAGCCTTTCTCAGTGTCTACCCCAGTGGGTAAGTCTATCGTAGCCCGACGGGTATATAGGAACTTCTCAGTTATAGTGTCTCAGACAGTTACTTCAGTTGATCTCGTGGAGTTAGAGATGATGAATTTTGACGTCATTCTCGACATAGATTGGCTTCTTTTATGTTATGCTTTAGTTGATTGTATAAATAGAGTAGTTCATTTTCAATTTCCAAATGAACCAGTTCTTGAATAGAGGGGTAGTACCACAACGCTTGGGGTTCAGCTTGTTTCGTACCTTAGAGGGAGAAAAATAATATCCAAAGGGTCTATTTATCATCTTGTCTGATTCAAAGACTCTAATTCTGAGTCTCCAAATCTTGAGTCAGTTTTAGTAGTGAGGGAATTTCCATATTGGTTCCTTGAAGATCTTTCTAGAGTTCCTCCTGAAAGCGAAATTTACTTCAGAATAAACCTTCTTCCAGATGCCCAAACGATCTTTGTTCCACTATATAGAATGGCTTCAGACGGTCTCAAAGAGTTGAAATAATGGTTAAAAGATATCCTAGATAAGGGATTCATGAGGACCAGTATTTCCCCGTAAGGCACACCAGTTCCATTCGTGCGTAAGAAAGATGGTTTTCTTAGAATGTTTATTACCTACCGTCAGTTAAATAGAGTCACAATCAAGAACAGATACCCACTTCCCAGAATTGATGACTTGTTCAACCAACTTTAGGGTGCCAGTTATTTTTTTAAGATAGACCTCAGATATGGCTATCATCAGCTCAGAGTCAAAGAATGTGACATTCTGAAAAGACCCATGAGAGCTAAAGTAAAAAAGAAGCGAGGAAGAAAATACCTTCATAACCCATTATTCATCATCACAGATAATTTATCCATAGATATATGAAAGCATATAACATTAATATTACAATGCATTATCGTATTCAGCATGGTTAGTAGCATAGCTTCTTATGTTGTCAATAAATATGTGTTTTAGAGACCATAGTATCATGACTCATAATATTAGCAACAACAGGACTTACTAACCTAATCACTACTTTGGTTACTAGGCAAAGTATAACATTAGTAATATCATAGTCTGAAGCCCAAAATAGTAGTCTAGTCAATGATTCAAATGATAACACAGCCACGGGCTTAATTAATACCATAATCCATAGCAACACATAACATTAATGATAATGTAGTCAACAACCATATACATGACCTCAAATACTATCACCATAACTCAATTACCACGGTTATCCAACATGCTCCCAAGGCCATTTTCTAAGAATTTAACAAACAACTAAGGTCTTCAATGAAAAAATATAAATCCAAGCTTAAGGTTGGTCAAGATCCCACTTCTAATCCTCAATTTCAATAATTAGGCAAACTATGCCCCAAACTTGCTAAGATTTCTAGTTTAACCTCTAAATGTCAAATAAGCCATAATCAATCCTAAGATGTACTTCGCCTAGAAACATGGGCATTTAAGACAACACTATCCAAATTACGATTTCAAGATCACTAGAATAGCCCAATAAGCATACTAAAAGTGATTCCAATACATAAACAACACCCCAAACCTAACATACTATCATATCCATGCTACAAATTAGCTTAACCTTGGAAAAAGGAAATAGGGCTCTAAAAGAGTCATAAACATTCCACCTTACGGGTCCAAAACCATCATCTAATTCCCCAAACATTACTAATAAATACTAAGTTATTTTATTAAAAATCAAGACTAACATTCATATTCACATGCCATGCATAACACACATCATCTTCAAAGAATAGAAGGTAGAATCCTGCCTCAAAGCCGAACCATAAAATCTTACATCATTCACTGCATGCTCGTCTTTACTTCACAGTCTCCAAAATACCATCATGCAATAAAAAACCACTATACTCATCAATAGGAGTCTAACGATATCCATTTTCACTATTGTACTTTGGGTTCGAAAACGACACCAAAAACCCCAAGTGGGTTCCACTTACGAAAAATACTTTTCCGAGGCCAACCCAACACTCACACATACTCAAGGAATTATAACCCTCAAGAAATTAGTGTAAACAAAGCTAATTTTTGACTAAAATCACTCTCTAAGTAAATTTGGGGTTTTGGGTCAAGAACTAATAAATTCATCAATAAAGTGATAAAATCGTACCTTAATTTGGATGATAATCACGATTATAGATGATAATCAAGCTCCTGAGTCACCACACAACTCAATTTTAAGTTATCATACTAATCTAGGGTTTTAGGCTCTCAAAGATAAAGGGAAAATATACTAATTTCTAACCTTGGGGTCTATAAATAAACCCCTCCAGCTTAAAGATTCAGTATCCCCTGACAACAAAGTCAAATACTTATTTTTGACCCTCGAAACTCATTTGGAACCCAAATAACATGATTCAATGGTAAAATTTGAGCGTAAACCACATTCAAATCAATTGGAAGCATCAAAACTTTCATCTGAGACCGTTTCAGTAAATAGTAGGGCCCACACCTATAGTTTCATTTTTCATAAAATTTGCTTAATAATACAAAATAAGTCCAGGAGCCTTGAGACCTACACCAAGGGTCTCCCTAGCCTAAAATTAATATTTTAGATGCGATGATGAAGTTGAATTTTTAATCCAAAGTTGTTTCTGTCAAATGTGGGTTCCATACCCATATTCTCATTTTTCTCACTTTTCGACCAATAGGTTGGAATGAGTTTAGGTTCATTGGGATACGAACCAAAGGACTACCTAGACTAGCATTAATATTTCAAATCGGCTGGCGTAGTCAGAATTTGCATCCGAGATCATTTCACTAAAGTATTCATCCGGTGGCCATTTGAAACCAGCGAAGACTTCAAAATAGGGAATTGAATCTAAAAACCAAATGAACTATCCGGTAACTGAACCATCGATCCCAGCAAGTCATAAATAACTTGTGTTCGCTTTGGAGAAGCCCTAATGGTGAAAAAAATATGAAAAATAACTAGACATGTCATTACATAAAATTATAAATCTAAATTACTTTTATTTATCTTTTTATTGTGATATCTTTTCTTACTGATATTAGTTAGGTAAAGAAAAATCAGTTGGCTAATGGATCGGGTAATTTTTAAATCAGTCCGGTTTTTAATTTTGATTTTAATTACTGAAGGTTGATCTGGATTTGTTGACACAGAGTAAAAACAGTTTTGCAAAGTCAGTATTAAAACATAATTGTACGCGTGTATCTATTTTGTAATGAAATTAGCAAGGAATAAACGCATCCTAAGATTAAACCCAAGTTTAGTTATTCCTTATCTGTCATACCAAACGAGTACTTTGAGTCTCCTAATTTTCTTGTTGTATTAGGTTATCAAGAACCTATGAGGCTAATGGGTTGAATATTTGTTGAAATGATTGAAATTTTTAATTAATATAGGTTGATTTAAATTTGATGATGTGGACATCTAATAAGAGGTCACGTGGCAAAATATTTTTATAAATTCACCTTTAGAAACTAATGGTACAAATGAACTTATTTTGTAATAGTAGTAACATAGATGATGTAACGAACATTCTCATCATGTATGAACCCCCGTTAAAAGTCCTATGTTAAAATCCCAATATTGAAGTTACAAAGTTCAGGATAGGCTAGTCTCAAACGATGAGGTGGGGTCTATGAAAATTTGGGAATGATTTAGATGGATTTAGTGTCATTTGACTTGAATTCTAGATAGCTAAGAAGATAAGTGTAACTCCCCAAAAATGGGTCCCGAGACGTCACACGGTGCTTAGGGTCACAAGTGATCCCAAGCTAACTCTTCTACTGGCATACTTACAAGCAACTAAATAAAATACATAAATCTAAACATAATCAATGGAAACATAAAACTTCTCTGAACTCGATCAATACAAACCTAAATTTACAAGATTACAGCTCTGCTTTTGACAACAAAACTGAAATAAAATACATTAACACTACTGACTGTCTATGAAGCCTCTACTAGTACTGATTATTGGTAGCCGGGTCATGACTCCTAACTATCCCAACTCAATACGACTGAATAAAGAAAATACAATACTTCTTGAACTGTATGACTGACTTAAGCCCTTCAATCAAAAGGACTCATCATCTGCTGACTGGAAGCTGCGAACTCACTGAATATGGTACATGCCCTACAACTTGTACCTACATTATGAGACAATGTAGCACATAGACATATATGTGGATCAGTACTTTAAGGATGTACCGAGTATATCGGGGTGTATACATTTACAGAAACAATATCATTACTCTTTATAAAATCATGCATGCTGACATAAATGACTCACATAGCTTGAATAAATATCTGAAATATAAATCTCATAAATCATGAATAATGAAACATGTAGTATAAATCTCGTGAGTCATTTCACTTGCTTCTAAAATTTGTATTCTCCTCTTATTCTCACAACTTGTAAGCTAGATGAAATCTGAAACTCATTCTGTATAGTAAACTCTTTAGCTCAAGACTTTAAATCCATAAAACTGTTTCAAGAGTGGGGGACATCTTTAGGAGAATGGAACTTCTTTGAAACTCAAGGACTTAGAACTTTAGAAACTTGAAGACATGGGAAAAACTCTAGACTCTTATGAACTTGGCAGTTTCTTCTAACCGACATAAACCATGTGAGCTAACATAGAGTCGAAGTCTTACCCACGTTGGGAGAGCTATTCTACCCTTGCCATCGGAATAGAACCTTAACTTTAGTTATCACTATCTTGGCCTCGGTCCCATAAATCTCAATCCTATGGTGGCACGTAGTTCTGAGGCATGAGACCTTGAAATCATACCCAACTCAGTGCTAAATACTACTCTCATACTTAGGCTCAGAACTTTTAGGAAATCCACCTTAAAATAGTATAAGTGTTTATAATAAAAAACTAATTACGCTTCTCTTTGCTATAAATCATGAACTATATGAATAATGTGGGATCGTTGTCTTAGCTTAGGATCAAAAGATCAATTTCTTTCTTGAAACTTGGTAAACAATCATCAAAGAGGCTTAAAATCATAATCTTCTTGAAATATAAAGACTAAATCTTAGGGCTTAAAGCCCATGCTTCAAACTTATGTTAAAACACCAAAAGGTTCATACTTGATAATGTAATTATTGATAAATCAACTCAAAATCTGGAAATTTCAGCAATAAGCATGAAAATATAAACATACTCATGTAATATCATAGCAAAACATTATAAACATACTCATGTAATATCATAGCAAAACATCATACTCAATATACTTCTTTAAAATACTTCAATAATATCAAAATAATGAAATCAAGAATCTCAATATCATGCTTAAACTCAATTGGAAAAATCTGGAAAATCGCATCACATGCATAAATATATGAAAATAGTCATGTAATCAACATTCAATCACTTGAAATCTCATAATCTTCAAACAATAAAATTGGGTATAAACCCTAACTTCAATTTCATGAGAAATCACCTCAAATCACATAACTTTTGTAATTAAAATAGGTTTTGGGCACAAAGATGAAAGATTTATCCTTGTTGAAACCCCACATACCTTGAATTAGAAGCTTTGGATGAACTCTCATTTTTGGGACTCTATTCGTACTCTTGAATGAGGGTTCTTGAAGCCTTTGACTTGAGAACCTTGAATCTTGACTCAATTTAGAAAATTTATGGTGAACCCTTGAGATTCTTAGAAGAGGGTTTAGATACTTAGGGTTTTTGGTTGAGGGAAATTTTGAAAAAATCTCATATGATGCTTGTAGTGGTCCTAAATTCTGATGTTTGTACGGTTTAAGAAGCTTGGAAAAAGTCCAAAGTGCCCTTTTTAACTTCTGTACGAAGATGGAAAAATTAAACTGGAAACCCAATTTTATGGGCCATCGCGACGCGTCACTATCACGGTGGCTCACTGGAAATTGACAAATGGGAATCTGAGAGTCACCCCGATGTGGAGCCATCGTGTTGTCCCACTGGTTGGGACCTGAAACTTCAACGAGACGCGTCACGATTGCGCTAGGCCACTAGAAATTGGCTATTGGGAAATTGGGGTCCTCCACGACGCGCCACTATCGCGGAATGGAGAAGACAGTTGAAACATTAAACGAAGCAATCTTTACAAGTGAGCCACAATGGAAGCCACACTTTCAAAGATGAGCTGCGTGTGTTAATTACAAACAGTCAAATGGAGAGGGTGAAAGAGAAGAAGAGATTAAACGATTACTTGAGGAGTGAGGCCTCTTCTCAGTAGAGTATGAAAAGCTGGAAAATTGCATCGGAAATGGAAAACATGGGTCCGAAGATTTAATGAATCAAAAGAACTTGAGGACACTAGGTGACTGTTGTAGGGACATCTCTGTGGTACTGGATGGGGGATGGTTTGTGCTAGAATGTCGGAGTGTTGAAGTTAGAGCGATGTGAATATTACAACTGTCTGTAAGACGTAAGTTCTTAAACATGACATAGTTCACATTGGACAAATACCATATGCATATCGTTTGATATATATAATAAGTAGGGTGCGTCTTGTTAGTAGTAATTATCAATTTAATCAATGCTACTATAAAGGTTGTAATTTTCTAACAATCTGATTGTTCTAAATTAAGATTTCGTCCCTTAGGAAACAATGCTTGCTTGTTACTCCCTCCATCCATATTTACTTCTCCATGTTACTAAAGATGTCCAACAATATTTGTTCAGTTTGGAACACTCATGAATGATTTTTACCATTTTGTATCAATTTTACCTTTGATATTAAATACTATTTATTGTTCAATGAATTTCCCAAAGTGAGTAGATGGTTTTACTATTTTGCTTCAAGCTTCCAGTTCTGAAACTCAGAATGCAATTATTTTTCTTGAAGCACTCGATCGATATTAGAATCTCACTTAAGCAATTGTTTTTAACAATAATTTGGATAAATCCATTAAAAGGTAAAATCCTCCCTATTTTTAAGTTTCAATTTTCATGGATCATTAATAAAACCTATTGTAAAGATAAAAAGATTCAACCATCCATCCTGATACAAAACATTGACTTTTGTTGTTCTTTATTATTTTTTGATACGAAAGGTCGACGTGAATAGATCATTCAATGGTGGAGCTTTTGTAAGTTTTAATAAATCGACATTCCCTTAAACTTATCAGCAAATTTCATTTAGAGATTTGAACTGAGATTTGTTCATATTGAACATCTGAATACATGCGAAAGTGTTCTTGTCAGACGTTTCTTTCTTCAAATTTTTAAAAAGTTTTATGTGTATAACTACATGATATATGTCATCTCATTTAATTATTACTAGTTTAGGTGTACGCGCTTTGAATGTGTACCTCACTATAATGAGTTTAAACGTTACACTAAATATGATATTTGCTTAAATAATAAAAGAATCTATTTAATTAGTTATATAGTAATTGTAAATATCTAAGATACAAATGAGGTAGGTAAAAAATATATTGGTAACTCCTTAAATTACGGTTGGTGTTTTAGAAAAGAAAAATAATCATAATATTTTGTATGGCTCAAAATTTTTATCGTCAATTGTCTATATTATCATTATCATCATTCATCTTCAAGATACCAATAAAATTAGGGGAAAAAGAAACGTACAAAAGCAATGCATCAAAGTAAATCAAATATTACAAAAATATATTTCTTGACAACAAAGAATCATTTAAGAGAAAAAATAAATAAATCTTGCTTCATATGTTCATATTAGATATTGTTGTATTGTATTGTTACAGAAGAATTCTTAATTTATGAAAGTTCAAAATATTTTTTTTTGATAAATAAATTATCTAAATATGATAGATTTTTACTTTTATCATAAATTATTTATCAATATTAAAATTTTTTGAATTTCAAATAAACTAAGCTAAAATAAATATTAAATTTTTTTAAAGATGTCTACTGAACCTTTTTAAAATTTTGGTAGACTTTTGCTTCCCTTTCATTTTATATAAGATAGAGGTCATGATTTTTTATTTTAAAAAAATTATATACGCATGATTTGAATTCCTAAAAAAAGGGGGAAAAGAATTAGATTTTAGTTAGGTTTGAAGTTCTAAATTAATTAAATATTATTAGGTAAATAATAAAAAGATGATTTTATCTAAAAGAGAGTCTTTTAATAAAGACAAAAGGTTCAAACAATATTTGTAAGACCTTTCACACTTTAATATAATATAGATAGATTCCTTCACACTTTAATATAATATAGATAGATATAGATTTGTAATGAAATTCAAGTGATAAAGTCAAGAATAATTTAAATATACACACTGTATCATTTTTAGTTGTTCTTTTTGCACCATGACTAATTATAATTACTTATCCAAATTCTTCTTAAAATATCAAGCAAGATTATGAGTGCCAAGGAAAAAAATCAACATGTATGAGACTTAATATTATCAAAACAAAAGAGTTCGGATAATGTTATCGGTGCAAAACTTTAACTGTAAATCTAATGTCGAGAATCAAATTTAAAAATTCATAGATGCATTTATGAATGCTTGCAAACTAATATTCAAATTTGAAACTTGAAATCAAGTAAAAAATGATTATAAAAAACGTCAGAAATCTGTAATAATTTAATAATCAAAGTTTCAAGTCCTCATCTTGATCTTATGTGCCATAATTCAATTGCTATATATTGTAAAGTAAAGGTATCACTTCCTGCTTTTTAAATATATGTTGAACAATTGATAAGACCTTTTAAAAAATGAATGAATGAAATTTTTAAATAAAATAACAGTACCTAATTATTTGCTGAAAAATAATTTCGAAGGATCATAGAAACGGATTTTGGCATATTACCCTTGTTTCATCCGTTGATTGCAAAAATAAATATCTATACATATAACATAATTCAATTACTACAAAAAACTTATTAACTCTATGTTATTCTATGTAATGATTTATTATCAATCCAAATACACAATTGAAAATATAATTATAAAGAAACAAAAAAACTAAAGAACAAAATAACTATTTCTACACACCTTTTATTTACGTAATGATTTAATCACCACATAGAAGAACTCCTTTTACGAAAGGGTTATTCATAAATTTAAAAAAAAAAAATTAGACTACTATATAATTTGTATTAGAATATCATCCATTGATTGTCAAAAGGAAAAGAGGACTTCTATTTATAACAAAAAGGACTCTCGTGTTAGTTTTTATTTAGCAAAAAATTATTTTCAACGACAGTGTTTTATTTATAAAAAATAAAATAAATTTTATTTTGCCAAAACTATAATTTTATAACAGTTGGTAAAAAGTAATAACAGTTTTTATTTTTCAAAATTAAGAAAATATATGAGGACTCTATTGAATGTATAATTGTTACCATAGTGTTTTCATTTGTTAAAAGTAATGGCAACTTTTAGTTTTGCCAAATATACTCCTACGTTTTTTTTTTGCCAAAAAATAAGGGAGTAAATTAGTGCTAATCTTTATAGTGTGTATAATTATAATAAAATATAATTTTTATTTAAGGTAAACTATGATTGATTAAAATTATCTCTTAACATATGTTTCAGGATTTTTAATTTAAGAAATAGTCTTACCATATATTTTAAACTCATGATCCCATATATTTTAGGAGACAATATTTTAAATATAATTAAATAATAATTTAAGAAAAATAGTGAAAAGACAATTTTGTCTAAAGAAGAAATTTTTAATGAAGGACAAAAAGTTAGAATAACTTTTCTAAGGGTCTTCACACTTTTAATATATTTTAAGAAAAAGTCTTACCATATATTTTAAACTCATGATCCCATATATTTTAGGAGATAATATTTCAAATATAATTAAATAATAATTTAAGAAAAATAGTGAAAAGACGATTTTGTCTAAAGAAGAAACTTTTAATAAAGATCTAAAAGTTCGAATCACTTTTTCAAGGGTCTTCACACTTTTAATATATTATAGATATAGATTATAAATTATAGATACACACCAACCATAATTGGAATAAACTTAAATTTTACGACTTAATGAGGCAACTGTTTGTAATTTAAGAAGGTAAAACATATTAAATGATCACCCAGCCTAATGAGCACTTGTGAACATGAGCAATTTTTTATTTGTTTCAAAATTAGAACCAAAAGTATCAAATAACAGCTTCTTATCATATGCTTAAATGTTCAACTAAAATAAGCCCTAATGTGAGTGTAATAAAATTTATTAACAAATTTAAGACACCGTGTACTTGCACTTTTCGTAAATGCTCTATCTATGTTTACATTCTTCTTCTTTCTAGGATGAGACAAGGCTGGGAAGAGCAGTAACTTTTAACAGTGGTAAGAGACTGATGATGAATAATATAATTATAATTTTAT
The DNA here is from genome assembly GCF_002878395.1 of Capsicum annuum. Taxonomy (NCBI): domain Eukaryota; kingdom Viridiplantae; phylum Streptophyta; class Magnoliopsida; order Solanales; family Solanaceae; genus Capsicum; species Capsicum annuum. The sequence continues at coordinate 192,605,970 of NC_061119.1, read as the reverse complement.
TAGATAATATAATTATAATTTAATTGACTTTCAACAAAGGCTTTCTAATTAAGTAATAGATACTTTGCTTCATGGAGAAACTTAATCGAGTTGAATTAGTTTGGTACCAGTATATGCAAATATTTATCACATGTTAGTTGCTAATTTCCTCCGTACAAATATCAAGTAATGTGACCTATCAAGGATTAAGAAAATTGAAAGAAATTAAATACTTCTTCCATTTATTTTGAATTTTGCATGACCTAGAAAACAATGATTTAAGTATTTTATCACAATACTTATATCAATTGATATATGGTTTTAGGTCATAGAAAATAATTTGAGAAATAAATAATTAACATTTAAAATAAAATATGAAAGAATAATATGGTTTTTCTATTTATATGCTAAAAGTGACGAGTAAAAATGAAAATATATTCTTCTTATCATAGACAAGTAAAAATGAAAAAACCGGGAGAGTATATTTTGTGTATGCTGAAACTTGTATCCCTCCTAAGGAAAAAATACAAGAACTAGTAAACTTAAGTCCATAATTAAGCTAAATAGTAACAATTTAAAAAAAAACTATGTTGGTTAGCAACAATAGCAATATTTTAGTGGCTCCTTATCCTCCCTAATTTTTTTTTCTCTTTCTCTCTTTTATATCTCTAATCTTTTTTTTTCTTGATAGTATTTTTCAGCATTTTTTATCCACAATTTTTTTCTCCTATTTTGATTTCTTTTTCTTTTCAGTTTTGTTCTCTCTTCCTCAAGAAAATTGAAGGAAAGGTTTCATTTAAGTCTTGAATGAAGGATTGGTGACATTGACCAAACTAAAATGTCAAACATAATTAGGAAACTTGATTAAGTTAATTGTGGACTTGATTAATATTTTCAAAACTTTCTAATCTTTTCAAAAATACAAATCAACTCACATCCCTTTCCTCTCCAAATCAACCGTCTCTCCTCTCTCACTCTCTCTCGACTGTTTCTCCCAACCAACAATTATGCAAATTTCTCCTTTCAATACCTGGCGACTTCAACCTCCGATGATAAATAGTTGGGCTTCGAGTTTCTTTTCGACTTTCAACCATCAATCTATGTGACAGGCTTGCTCTCCGGCCACAACAACTTTGAGTTCTTTATCGTCCCTTTTCTTCTTTCACAGGTAAAAAATTATGGACTTTTTATTTTTGAAGAAAAAAATGAACTTGAACCAACTTCTCTTCTAGTATTGATGACTAATTTCAATATTTGTTGCTTTAATTTAAAAAGCGGTCTGAATAAAACCCTAAATTCTAGCATTTCTTCTTTTCTCTTTTCAGAGTAAAATATGATTATTTGTTGTTTGTTGCATTTTTTAAAGTTTGATTTTTGTTGTTTGTGTTTGTACAAACAAAACAAAGATGTTGGTGTTTTTGGTGTTGCACCCATTGCTGGGTAAATTTATTCTTGTTCTTTGTCAAAATGGTGATATTGGTGTTGTTCTATTGAATAAAATCATGCTAATATTTTTTTTGCAACAGATTAACCTTTTGATGCAATAGATTAACCATCTGATGCAATAAATTATCCATCTGATGCAATAAATTTATCATCTGATGCAACAGATTTACCATCTGATGTAATAAATTAACCATCTGATGGAACAGATTTACCATCGGATCAAAAATCTAATGTAACAAATTAAACATATGATGCAACTGATTTAACATCAGATGCAACAAAGGAACCCTCAGATTAAAAATTTGATTTAATAGATTGACCATCTGATATAATAGATTAATCATCTGATGCAACAGATTTACCATATGATGCAACAGATTTACCATCTGATGCAACGGAGGAACCATTGAATTAAAAATCTAATGCAATAGATTAATCATCTGATGCAATAGATGAACCTTTTGTTGATTAAAATCCTATCAACTATTCCAACAGGACATGTCCAACACTTGATTTTTCCAACTGATGATTCACTTGTCGTGATAGACGATCTTTGTATTAGAAGAAATCTAAACAATATTGATTGTTGCACAGACCAATCATTCATTTTAATAGATGAGTAATCTATTTTTATTATTGCAACAACTTACTTATCTGTTGCAACAGGTTAGTTATATGTTGCAACAGATCACTCATATGTTGCAACAGATTTGTTATCTATTGGATAAACCATTTATTTATTTTAATAGATGAGTGACCTATTTTTATTGTTGCAACAGATTACTCATATGTTGCAACATGTTAGTTATATGTTGCAACAGATAAACTACCTGGTGCAACAAATATGTAATCTTGTAAAACTATTATTTTACTATTGTACATGTTAGATATATTGTTATCTTTTTTTTTACGATGCATTAATCAATTATAATCTATTTTATGTTCCTTTTAATTTTAGATAATATGGCTCCCAAAAGAAAAGAAACCAAATCAAGTCCAAGTAAAGAAAAAAGTAAAGCAGCTAGGCTATATCCACCACTATATGAGCTTGCTTTAAAAGCATTATCTCAATCAGAAGCAGAAGATAAAGAACATGTGGAGGAGGAATTTTTCAAAAGAGATGATCCAAATGCTAATATCCCTTCCACCGAAGAGTTGGTCAAAACCTTCAACATTGATAGTTATCCTTTGAGAATGCAGTGTGATGGTGCCACAGATTTAACGGGTGATTTCATGGTTAAGTCATCCATGAAAAAATCATTCGATGCCTTAAGAAAAATACTTTGAGAATAAAATTTGGATGCTTATTTCAGGGACAACTTCTTTGGGAAATATCTTGATTTACCGGAGGACAAGAATGCTCATTTTCAAATGAAAATGACATATGATCTTCTAAAACGTAGGTTTATGTATGAAAACAAAGATAAGATGGATGAGGTGTGGATAAATTACTGTGACATGCCTGTTTGTTTATGCTGAAAGGATTTCATATTTACTGGACTAAAATATTATCCTCCTTCTCCTTCTCAAGTTATACTTATTTTAACCCAAAAAAGCACCCCGCACACCTTAAAAAAGGAAAAAAGCATGTCGAGTGATCATGAAGACTTGGTGTCCCTAGTTGGTCCAAGCTTCAAAAATAAAAAATTGATAGAACCGTTGAAAGGTAAAAGACTTTCAAAGAAGCACAAGCAATCACTGTGTACATACTATTATTTGGGCGAGAGACATTAACAACCACATACCACTTGGTTTAATAAAACTCTCTGAGGATCTTGAGAAATTTAACTGCTATCCTTGGGGTTATGAAAGCTTCAAAATGACTATAAATATTTGTTGACTCCATTAGCGCCAAAGATAGTCAACTTATATGGCTTTCCATGGGCTTTCATGGTAAATATTTCTTTTATTATGATATGATTCATTTTTTTATTCAATAATACTTTTGATTTATTAGTGTTATTTAATAGGCTTGGGCGTTTGAAGCCATGCCTTATTTGAGACAACAAGTGAACTACCATGAAGAAGTTTTCTATCCAAGAATCTTGAGATGGTTGTTAGAGGACTACATGCCCATCAAGAAAAAACAAGAGCTACAAGTTGTGACTTTTTCACAATTTTTATTTTTAAATCTATTTTTTTTTAATTTTATATAATCAAATAGTCACCAATTTGGATTAATTAAGGTATGTGATGACTATTAAAAAAGAGGTGAACAATCTTGACGTTTTGTCTAACACATTCAAAACAATTGATGAAGCAAATTCCCCATCTGTTGCAACTGATGAATCAGTTGTTAGAAGAAATCAAAACATCTCCTCCAACAGATGGTCCATCTATCACAACAGATAATCTATATGTTGCAATAGATATCTCATCTGTTGCACATATAGACTATCTGTTGTAACAAATAGTAAATCTGTTGCAACAGTGGGTAATATATTGCGATAAATAGATGATTTATTGCAATATCTCAATATTAACGATTGTTATTAAGAGAGAAACTGTTTTGAAAAGGTGAGAAGTTTGAATGTAAAAGAAAAAGTCATGCCTTTCCACAGAAAAGAAAAAGTCAGCTGTTTAAATGTAATTAATACAATGGAGCTGAAAATTCGTGCCTTTTTGCCAAACACATTCAGATTCAATCCTCTATAAATAGGCCCCTCCTTAATCTTAATTCTACTCCACTTTATTTTTTTTTTGCATTTTTCCTTTTCGTATTACATCTTCAACCACTTCTCTTCAAAGAGCATATTTCTTTCTCGGAGAGATAAGTTTTTTCTCTGTGTAAATATACCAGTTGGTAGTATACGTTGTATTATATTCGTACTCTTTTCTTTACTTTTATGTTGACATTTTTTGTCAATTCATATGTGTTCTAGATATAGCTGATCCTGTTTAGGGCATTGTAATTCTATGCGACATCATCCGAGAACTTCAGAGGCAGGTTAATGACCATGGGAGATGATGGTTAAATTTATAATTGTTATTTCCAGTGGACCTCCACAATATTGGCACATCATGGAGAGGTCCATTTTCCCATTCGTGAATTTCCAATAGTCCAACTCTATTATGGCGCATAGCGTCGAAGGTCAAAATGGTATTTTTATAAGGTACCGCGATGGTAGCACGTCGCGTTGAAGTTCCAGGTCCCAATTGTCAAAATCTAGTGGGACAACGTGATAGCTTCACATCACGGAGGAACCCAATTTCACATTCGTCAAATTCTAGTGAGCCACCGCGATAGTAGTGCGTCGCGGTGGCCCATTAAATTGGGACCCCAGTTACGTTTTATCATTTTTGCTTAGGGCTTTAAAAGAGCTATTTTGAACTTTATCCAAGCCCCCAATCCATCCAAAACACAAGATTTAACATTTCATAAGGCATTTTATGCTTATTTTCATCCATTCTTTCTTAAAACAAAACCCTAGACCTCATAAGCTCCTTCTCCAAAAAATCCAAATTCTTCATAGATTCTCCAAGAAAGGTTAAAATTGAGGGATCCCAAGGTAAGGTAATCAAGAACCCATCATCAAGAACTCAATAGGAATCCAAAATTCAATGTTTCTTCATCTAATCATCCAACAAGGTATGCGGGGTTTATGAACAAGGATCTTCTTTCATCCTTGTGCCCAAAACTTGTTTTAAATTTGTAATGACCCAATTTGTTAAACTGGAATGCTACACGGTGCTCGTGACCCCGAAGGACCATAGACTAACCCATAACTGATATTTGTACCTGTATACTGCATAATATAATATAATAATACGGAAACATGTACTAAAAGGCCATAAGGTTCGATCATGAACATAACTGAATAACGTAACATCTGTGTGGGGTAATAGAATATCAAAACAAAACTGAAGTCTAAAAGATGATAGTCTATATCTAGTCAGCATCTAGTCTGAAAGCCTCTACTGTTTGAAGAATCAGAATAAGGAGTTGATGGGACATGTCCCCACCTAACTCCAACTAATAAGAAAATTAATGAGATACTAAAAATCATTATGTCCTTGAAGGATGAGGACTCACTTCTACTCTGACTGCTGAATCTGGAATCTACTACTTATCTGGAACTCGTGTCTCTGAACATATGGTGTAACATAAAAAGAAAGCACTATAGCACAAATGCGTCAGTACAATGGAATGTACTGAGTATATATGTGAGGTAGGTTATATGCAAGGGTTTGCATGCATGATCAATACTAACTGACTGCCTAACATAAATGTAAGAATGCATACATAAATACGCAACTGTAACTGACAACGTGATAACATCATATTGATATCGTGGCAGCATGACCACTGAGTCTGGATACTGATAACATGACATAACAGATAACATGAATTAATGTATCTGAATATAACTGATAACATAGTTGACTATGTCTGATAGTCCTGAATATGATGGAACTATCTGAGTTTCGTACTATGTCTGAGTTGACTGTGTCTGACATCCTGAAATCTGAAGAACTATCCGAGTTCTATTACTGAGACTGATTGACTATATCTAACAGTCCTGATTCTGTAACATGAAACTGTGGGAAGTAGTATCTAACCAACACGTCCCAAAGGTGCTATGATAGCTGAGCTGGGGTCCAATTTATTCCTTGATTGGAAGGGTGTCAATACCTAACCATTGTAAGGACAACATAAGAGTAACCCTCATATAATAGGTAACTCTAGTGAGAACGGTAAGAACCCTGACATTATAGGTTAAGCCACTTCATCTACCCTCATATATCAGGCTACGATGTTATAACCTATGCTGGCTACATAGTTCTAGAATGCAAGGATTGTTTCTAGGAATCACACCCTCATATAAAAGGTGAGTCCCCATCCTTGGGTTCACTCGGTGCTAATTCCTACTCTCATCTGAATGGACACTGGACATGATTTACTGAACTGAACTGAGCATAGACTGAGTTACTGAATTTCCGTGGCTGATAAAATACTACTGATATCTGACAACTGACTGAGTCATGAGATCATGGAGATTTTTCCTGAGTCATAATACTATCTAAAGTTTAAGAGTTCATGGTTTGACTAAGAGTATCGTGAAAACATGACATGGATCTAGACACACACCTAATATTTAGTGTACAAGTGCCCCAGGACTCGATAAAAGGCAACTGACATGACTTGGTATTCTTAATTACATGATAATCACCACAATACGTTTATTGAAGCATTTCATCAAACGTCTAATAGGCATAAACTTGTACATTTATGGGGATTTTTATGATGTCATGATAGTTAGGAAAATTTCCTTCATCTAGGCATTTTATCAAACATATGGCAGGCATAGTACATGTAAGCATCATGGTATAGCAATTAAACATCATGGTTCATTTCTAATTTCATCATACAAGGTTTTAGTCATGAGATTTCATAAATATTTATCTATACTAATCAACCCATATGGAATTCATCATCAAATCATGGAATAGAAATCAATTCCTCATTTATCAACATGAAAGAGAACAAACAAAGCATGAACACATGAAGAAAATCTATAACTTGTAGTTGAAAAGGGATTCTTGGAATTCATGGAGGAATGGAGACCATGAATGAGCATTATTCATACCTTAGATCGTGATTTCATAAAGATTGATGGTGAAACCTTCTTTAAATTAGACCTTCTATGAAAACCCTAGCTTGAGTTCTTGAGAGTATTTGAGAAAAACATCAATATTTTGGATGAATAAGGGCTAAATTTCATGTTTGGAAGCTTATATAGGGGGGGGGGGGAATCGAACCTTTTAACCCTGGACATGTAATTTTAATTTTTTGCAAAATTTCTCGAATTAGGCCCTTGGCGCGATGCGGCGTTATCGCGCTGTGTGACTGGAAATTGATAATTAGGAAACTGCACGGTGGTACGATGGGAGCTATCGCATTGCCACCTTGTCTTCGACCTAGAAGTTTGGCGAGATGCACCTGTATCGTGAAGCAACACTGGAAATTGACAATTTCCATTTGAGCTATCTCTGCGACGCACTGAAGGCTCAGGTCAAATACTGTCTCACTAAAAAGGACCTAACTCTTCGCCCGGGTGTCGGATTTGGGCGAATTATATATCGATGGAAAGCTTATTCAATTTACCACGTGATATGAATTGAAAATTATAGAAATACCATGTGTATAAGAATGACTTATTATTTCAAATCAAGTTCTAAAATCCTTGAGAGGACTTTCAAGCTAAGTAAAAGCATGGGCATTACAATATCTCCCATTTGAGAATATTCATCCTCGAATGAGACTAACTGAGAGGGGAAACAATGAGCTAAACATAAATAACTGGAACATGATCTTATGACGGACGTGACTGACAAGATGAACATAACATACTGAACATGCATATCTGATGCATGCGTAACTGATTCATAAATTCATAACTAAAAGTTCTGAAGAACTAAGTTTTCTTACAATGAGAATGTATGTCTGATGCATAACTATATAACTGATCTGATACATGAATACATGACTGAATATGTGGTGGTAGTTAATACCAAGATTATCATGGTAAACTAAGTTAGTGATGCACACTAATCATGAAACTGAGTAAGCTTAAGGAGAACTATTACCTTGAGCTTGATCTGAGTTGGCGGGGAAGAGGTGAGGATACTTGGTATGCATATTTGCTTCTGTTTCTCAAGTAGCTCCATCGACGGACTGATTTAGTCAAAGAACTTTAACCAGTGGGACTTCTTTGTTCCTCAATCTACGAGTCTGATAGTCTAAGATTTCAACTGGAATCTCTTTACAAGAGAGGCTGTTCTGAGCATCAATGCTCTGAATAGGGACTACGACTAATGGGTCACCTATACATTTCTTGAGAAAAGAGACATAAATGACTAAATGAACTGAGGTTAGATTTAAACCAATTCAAGGTCATATCCTACCTTGCTAAATCGACCGAGAATGTTGAAGGGATAGACATATCGGGGACTGAGCTTTACCTTCTTGTTGAATCTCTTCACTCCCTTCATAGGAGAGATCCTGAGGTAGACATAGTCACCAATCTCAAATGTGAGATCCTTTCTATGAATATCTGCACAAGACTTCTGTCGGATCTGAGCAGCCCGGAGTCTTTCTCTAATTAACTAAACTTTCTCTAAGGCCTCGAATACTAAGTCAGGACCTATGACTGAGGCCTCACTAACTTTGAACCAACTAATTGGAGATCTACATCTCCTACCATAGAGAGCTCTAAATAGAGCCATCTGAATACTGAAATGATAGCTATTGTTGTATGTAAATTCAATCAAAGGAAAGTGGTCCTCCCAACTACCCTTGAAATCAATTACACACGCCCTTAGCATGTCTTCCAAAGTCTGAACGGTCCTTTCTACTTTACCATCTGTCTGAGGATGAAAGGCTATACTGAGATGAACTTGGGTACCAAGACTTTTTTGGAATGCTTTCCAAAAATGAGAGGTGAACTGGGTACCTCTGTCTGAGATAATTGATAATGGAATACCGTGCAATCTGACCAGCTCCTTGATGTAGATCTTGGCATAATCCTCAGCAGAATAAGAGGTATGAACTGGAAGGAAAAGAGCTGATTTGGTCATTCTATCTACAATGACCCAAATTGAATCATACTGACGACGAGTTTGAGGCAAACCCATCATGAAATCCATGTTCACAACTTACCACTTCCAAGTAGGAATACTGAACTCTTGCATAGGACCACTAGGCTTCTAATGCTCTATCTTAACTTGTTGACATGTAGAGCACTTAGCCATAAACTCTGTAGTATCCCTTTTCATCCTACTCCACCAATAGATTTCCCATAAATTGCGGTACATCTTAGTGGCCCCTGGATGAATAGAGCAACGCGCACCATGCACTTCTGCAAGAATTTTCTACCTTAAGTCATCTATCTCCGGAACACAGAGACGACCCTGACAATGAAGAACACCATCTTTTCCTTGGGAGAAAACCTCTATTTTATGATTCTGAACTGACTCATTTAGCTTGACAAGGCTAGGATCCTTATATTGTTTTTCTTTCACCTTGGAAACTAGAGATGATTTTGATCTACTCTAAACACATACACCACCCTCTGAAGAGTCGACTAAGTGAACGCCTAGTCTGGAAAACTGGTGGACTTCATGGACTAACTTCTTCTTACTATCATCAACATGAGAAATACTACCCATGGATAGTCTACTGAGAGCGTCGGACACTACGTTGCCCTTGCCTAGATGATAGAGGACACTCATGTCATAATCTTTCAAGAGCTCTAACCACCTTCTCTAACAAAGATTTAGATCTTTCTGAGAAAAGATATACTGAATGTTTTTATGATCTATGAAGATATCTACATGAACACCGTATAAATAATGCCTCCAAATCTTCAAGGCAAATACTAAGGCTGCTAATTCAAGATCATGAGTAGGATAATTCTTCTCATGGGGTTTAAGATGTCTGGAGGTGTAGGCTAGGACCTTACCATGCTGCATGAGGACCCAACCCAAATCTACTCTTGATGCATCACAATACACTACGAACCCATTTGAACCATCTGGAAGAGCTAAGACTGGAGCTGAGATGAGTTGAGTCTTCAATTCCTAAAAACTCTTCTAGCAAGGATCTGACCATTCGAACTTGACTTTCTTCTGAGTCAATCTGGACATAGAGGATGCAATGGATGAAAATCCTTTAATAAACCATCTATAATAGCCAACCAAACCCAAGAAACTCCTGATATCTGATGGAGAAACAGGGCGAGGCCGGTTTCTTACCACTTCGGTCTTTTGAGGATCTACCCTAATGCCATCACCGGAAATGATATGACCAAGGAATGCTACCGACCTTAGCCAAAATTCGTACTTACTAAATTTGGGGAATAGCTGATGATCTCTGAGAGTATGAAGTGCTATTCTGAGATGGTTTTCATAATCTCGCTCAGTACGGGAATAGACTAGAATATCATCTATGAAGACTATGATGAACATGTCCAAGCTCTGCTTGAACACGCGATTCATCAATTCCATGAAAGCTGCTGGGGTATTGTTAAGACCAAAGTACATAACTAAAAATTCGAAGTGACCATACCGAGTACGGAAAGCTATTTTTGGGATGTCACATTCTCTAACTCTGAGCTAATGATAGCCGGATCTGAGGTCTATCTTAGAGAAATAACTGGCACCCTGAAGTTGGTCAAACAAGTCATCGATTTTGGGAAGAGGATACTTGTTCTTGACCGTGACTTTATTAAGTTGACGATAATCTATACACATTCTGAGTTAGCTGTCTTTCTTGCACACGAATAAGACTGGTGTGCCCCATGGAGAAATGCTGGGTTTGATGAATCCCTTATCTAAGAGATCCTTCAAGTGTTATTTCAGTTCTATGAGTTCTCTGTATGGAGGAGTAGAGATAGGCTGAGTGTCTGGAAGGCTATCAATACCAAAGTTTATTTCCCTTTCAGGAGAAATTCCTGAAAGATCTTTGGGAAAGACATCTGAATATTCATTCACTACTGGGACTGATTCGAGATTGGGAGCCTTGAAACTAGAATCTCTAACATGAACTAGATGATAAACACATACCTTAGATAACATTTTCCTTTCCCGAAGTTAGGAAATAAGATGACCACTGAAAGTGGATAAACTACCATTCCACTCTAGGACGGGTTCATTCGGGAATTGAAACTGAACTAATTTGTTTCTACAGTCAACTATGGCATAGTAGGAATGAAATCAATCCATGATGAGAATGACATCAAAATCAATCATCTCTAACTCGACTAAATCTGCTGACATGACTTTCTAAAATATCATAAATGGCCAGTTCATGTATACCTGCCAAGCTATGATGGTTTTACCCACTGGGGTAGATACTAAAAAGGGCTCTGCTAGAATTTTGGGACTGATTCCGAAATCAACTGCTATATAAGGAGTAACAAAAGACAAGGAAGCTCCTGGATCTAGCAAAGAGTAAACATGCACATGAAAGATCTATAACATACCAGTAACTATATCAGGAGGACTTTCTTGATTCTATCGAGTCTGAAGAGCATAGATACGATTTGGGCGTTGCCCGCTAGTAGCACTAGAAGTGGCAACCTGCTAATTTGGGTGACTGATCTAAGATGAAGAGCAATTTTGTTAACCCTGAGGACCTGGCCACGGAAAGTATCTAACTCTATGGCCTGACTTGCCACAACAAAAATAAATGCCACTACCTGCTCTACATACACCCTGATAGTACTTACCGTAAGTCTGGAAAAGAGGATAGGTTCCGGCACTACTAATACTTCCCTGGGTCTTAGAGCCTAGTGCTCTATCTTTGTTACCCTTTCTGAACTAAGGAACTGGAGCACTGGCTATAGAGAGAGCTGGAATTGATGACTTAGGATGAAACTGAGAATGGTTTCTTCCTACTGATTTAGGCTGAATGAAGTTGAAACTACCTATCTTCGCCCTCTTATTCTTCTTTTCCCTCTTCTTAATCATCTTCTCCTCTATCTGCTGAGCATGAGTAATAAGCCTGGCTAAGGTCATGTCACTATTTAGTATGGCATATCTGCACTCATTAACCATGCTTTCGTACACCCCTGAAGAAAACTTACTCATCTTGGCTCTGTTGTCTGCAACCACATGAGGGGCATATTTTGATAATTGAATAAACTTTAGAGAATACTCTTTCACCGTTATATTGCCTTGCCTGAGGTTGACGAACTTTATCACCTTAGCTTTTCTAAGCTCTTGGGGAAAGAATCTGTCTAAGAATGCAATGACAAACTCCTCCCACTCTATAGGACCTACATCATCTGATCTTTCGAACTTCTATTGTTTGAACCAAGCATAAGCCATATCCTGCAACTGGTATGCAACTAGCTCAGCACTCTCAACAGTAGTCACCCCCATGGCATCTGTCACTTTCTTAACTTCATCTAAGAATTCCTGAGGGTCTTAATCTACCTTAGACCCATGGAAGTTTGGAGGATTCATTCGTGTGAAGTCCTGAATCCTCGCTGCAGCTTAGTTGGCCACTGGGTTGGCTGAAACAACTGTTGGTCGTTCATTATGAGAAGCGATTGATTGAGCAAGAGTGGTAAATACGGTCCTGAACTCAACATGACAAACATGATCACCCAAAGGTTCTTCAAACTAAGGGGCTGACTGATTTCTTCTCTTAGGAGGCATATTCTAAAATAAAGAGAAGAAGCAGATTAGACTGAGAGACTGACTTGTGATTATGCTCACTGGCACGACATGAATACTGAAAGAAGGGAAACTGTTCTTAAGCATCTCATAGCCTCTTGCACATAAATGTGGTGCGCAATACACCCATGCATAGGACTCTACTAGATGCGACTTTCAGACTTCCTAGGACTCTATTGAACCTTAGGCTTTGATACCAAGTTTGTAACGACCTGATTTGCTGAACCAGAATGCTACACGATACTCATGACCCCAAAGGACCACAAGCTAACCTATAACTGATATTTGTACCTGTATACTACATAAAATAATATAATAATACAGAAACATGCTCTGAAAGGCCATAAGGTTCGATCATGAACATAACTGAATAACATAACATTTGTGCGGGGTAATAGAATACCCAAAACAAAACAAAACTCTAAAACATGATAGTTCGTATCTAGTCTGAAAGCCTCTACTGTATGAAGAATCTGAATAAAAAGTTGATGGGGCATGTCCCCAACTAACTCCAACTAATAAGCTAATCAATGAGATACTAAAAATTACCATATCCTTGAAGTATGAGGACTCACTACTACTCTAACTTATGAATCTGGAATCTACTACTGATCTGGAACTCGTGTCTCTGAACCTATGGTGTAATATAAAAAGAAAGCACCATAGCACAAATGCGTCAGCACAATGGAATGTATTGAGTATACATGTGACGTAGGCTATATACAAGGGTTTGCATGCATGATCAATACTAACTGACTGTCTAACATAAATGTAAGAATGCATACATAAATACGCAACTGTAACTGACAATGTGATAACATTATATTGATATCGTGGTAGCATGACCACTGAGTCTAGATACTGATAATATGACATAACTAATAACATGAATGACAGTATCTGAATATAACTAATAACATGGGTGACTATGTCTAACAGTCTTGAATCTAATGGAAATATCTGAGTTTCGTACTATGTCAGAGTTGATCGTGTCTGACAGTACTAAAATTTGAAGAACTATCTGAGTTCTTTTACTGAGACTGATTGACTGTATCTGACAGTCCTAATTCTATAAAACAAAACTGTAGGAAACAGTATCTAACTGACATGCCTCAAAGGTGCTATGATAGCTGAGCTGGGGTCCAATTTATGCCCTGATTGGAAGGGTATCAATATCGCATCACTGGTAAGGACAATATATGGGTTACCCTCATATATAGGTAACTCTAACAAGAATGGTGGGAACCCTCACATAATAGGTTAAGTCACCTCATCTACTCTTATATAGCAGGCTAAGATGTCTTAACCTGTATTGGCTACATAGTTCTGGAATGCAAGGATTGCTTCTAGGAATCACACCCTCGTATAACAGTTGAGTCCCCATCCTAAGGTTCACTCGGTGCTAATTCCTACTCCCATTTGAATGGACACTGGACATGATTTACTAAAATAAATTGAGTATGGACAGAGTTACTGAATTTTCGTGGCTGACGAAATACTACTGATATCTGATAACTGACTGAGTCATGAGATCATGGAGATTTTTCCTGAGTCATAAGACTATCTAAAGTATAAGAGTTCATAGATTGACTGAGAGTATTATGAAAACATGACATGGATCTAGGCACACAGTTAATATTTAGGGTACAAGTACCCCCAGGACTCGATAGAAGGAAAATAACATGACTTGATATTCTTGAATACATGATAAGCACCAGAATACATTTATTGAAGCATTTCATCAAACGTCTAATAGATATAAGCTTTTACATTTATGGGGATTTTCATGATGTCATGCTAGTTAGGAAAATTTCCTTCATCTAGGCATTTTATCAAACATATGGAAGGCATAGTACATGTAAACATCATGGTATAACAATTAAACATCATGGTTCATTTCCAATTTCATCATACAAGGTTTTAGTCATGAGATTTCGCAAATCTTTCTCTATACTAATCAACCCACATGGAATTCATTATCAAATCATGGAATAGAAATCAATTCCTCATTTATCAACATGAAAGAGAACATACAAAGCATGAATAGATGAAGAAAATCCATAACTTGTAGTTGAAAAGGGATTCTTGGACTTCATGGAAGAAAGAAAACCATGAATGAACACTATGCATACCTTAGATCATGATTTCGTGAATATTGATGGTTAAACCTTCTTGAAATTAGACCTTCTATGAAAACCCTAGCTTGAGTTCTTGAGAGTATTTGCGAAAAACATCAATATTTTGGATGAATAAGTGCTAAATTTTGTGTTTGGAAGCTTATATAGCGGGGGGGGGGGGGGGGGATGGACCCTTTTAACCCTAGACACGTAATTTTAATTTTCAGTAAAATTTCTTGAATTGGGCCCTTGGCGCGACGCGGTGTTATCGCACCATGTCACCAAAAATTGATAATTGGAAAACTGCACGGTAGCCTGATGCGGAGCTATCGCGTTTCCACCTTATCTACGACCTGAAAGTTTGGCACGATGCACTAGTATCGCAGAGAAACACTAGAAATTGACAATTGCATTTTGAGCTATCTCCGCGATGCGCTGAAGGCTCAGGTCAAACACTGTCTCACTAAAAAGTACCTAATTTTTGCTCGGATGTTGGATTTGGGCGAATTATATATCAATGGAAAGTTTATTCAATTTCCCAAGTGATTGGAAGTGAAAATTATGGAAATACCACATGTATAAAAATAAATTCTTATTTCAAAGCAAGTTCTAGCATCCTTGAGAGGATTTTCAAGCTAAGAAATAGCACGGGCATTACAAAATTATAGAGTTATTTGATTTTATATGATTTTTTTATGGAATGGAAATTAGGGTTCATACCCAATATTTCCATTTACAAGATTATGATATTTCAAGTGAATTATAAGTTGAATTATATATTTATTTTCATATTTTCATGCTTAATTCAGAAATTTCCAGATTTGAGATGAATTATCATTGACTTTATTATCGAGTATGATTACTATGATATTTTGACATGAGTTTGATATATGGGTTTTAATCCCCAAGTTTATACGTTGAGATTTTGAGAAACATGATTCTTTAACCATCTTATGAGTTGATTATTTCAATTTTACAATAAAGATTTGATCTTTCGACCCTAAGATAAGTTTTGAAATCCACTTTACAGATTATTATAGATTACAAAACTTAGAATAGCTTTCTTTACAAATTTACTCGGATGATTGCATAATTGAGTTTAGATAAACCCTTATGCTAGTTTTAAAGTGGATTTCCAACAGAATGAGCGTAGCAAATAATAAGGGAGTAGTATTTTGCACCGAGCGGGAAGTGTGGGTTTAGCACATCCTACTTCCACAGACCTACGTAGCCAATATAGGTATAGATTTTTAAATTATTCCTATTTCTATATGGATGATGGATTTGACTTGTGATCAATCATATAGGTAGGTTATACTCCCTAGCAAAAGTATAATACCTCTCCCCAATGTGAGGTTTCTTCCTTAGGAGGATGAGACGTTGGACTCCATGTTAGCTCACATGGTTTATGTCGGTTAAGAGAACCTCCCTGCTAATAATAAAAGTAACAATTTTCAGAATAGTTTTAAAGTATTTCCTTTCAGATAAGAGATAAAGTATTCTCCTTAAGAGTAAAAGAAGAACACAAAAGCTTTTAGAAAACTAAGTGTAAAGGCTCACAAGTTTTACTCAAATTATACCTTACAGAAAAGATAATAGCTACAGATTTCAAATTTCAAATTCAGTAGTGAGTCTTTCTACACTTTGAATGATTTAAAGGTAGAATACAGGTATAATTTTTGGAACTAAACATTATGGATCACAAGATTTATAAAGTATGTTTTTCTTCTTATTGCTACATATTTTAGTATTTTAGATATTCCATCTTATGTGAGTCATTTACATTTAGCATACATTGTTTTATAAATGATTATTATGAGATGATGTTTTACTTATGGATATCACCCCCATATACTTAGTACATCCTCAAAGTACTAATCCACATATACGTCTATTTGCTACATTATCTTATAATGTAGGTACAGGTGCTCAATGTCAGCAACTTGAGTAGTTTTAGCATCTCTATCTGCATCCAACAGTTAATGAGTCCTCATAGTTCAAGGACTTATTCATTTCATATTTAAAATTTATCAATTTAGATGATATAGCACTTCCTTTCATACAATTTGAGTTAGCTGGGGGTTTGTCCCAGTGACTCTCTAGTATTAGTAGTAGAGGCTTGTCAGACTACTAGTTTTGATGCTGATTATTCAATTTTGATATTTTAGATGTTATGTTAAGATTATTATCAAATATTACAAATAGTGTCCATATTCAATCATGACTTTTATGTCTATCTTTCCATTATTATAAGATTCAGTCTTAGTAGTATGCAGACAAGGTTAGCTTAAGGCTACTCGTAGACTTGATCACTGTGTGACATTTTAAGATCAGATTTTGGGGCATTACAAACTTGGTGTCAGATTTAAAGGTTTTTAAGAGTCCTAGCAAATTAGACAAGCTGTGTTACATAGAGTCTTGGTCATGGGTGTGAAGCACACCACATTTATGAACAAGAGGCTACGGAATATTTTTTAGAAAATGATCTCTTTCTTTTATGATCTATCATGCTTATAGTATTTCTATTTGCTTTTAACTTATCCTTTCATGTGACAGTTGAAAATGCATCCTCGTGGAGATAATTCTCACAGAAACAACAACCAGCCACCTTAGCCCGTAGATCCTTTGAATGAGAATATGTCACATGCAAAGTTTTACGCTGCCTTTCGGGCACTAGCCTAAGCTTTGGCAGCTAATGTTTAGGGTAACCGTAAGGCTGCATCCCTACTTTAGCAAGATGGGGACTTAGCCACAGCCAGAATCCAAGATTTTATGAGAATGAACCCGCCAGAGTTCTTTAGGTCGAAGGCAAGTAAGGACCCACAATAATATCTTGATGAGGTGCAGAAGATCACCCAAATTATGCATGTTTCTAATGAGGAGAGTGTAGAATTGGCATCCTACAGGATGAAGGATGATGCATATGAGTAGGTAGTGATCTGGAAAAAGAGTAGAGGAGAGAATACAGCTTCCATGACTTGGCAGATATTTTAGGATGCGTTTTTAGATAAGTTCTTCCCACGTGATTTGAGGGAAGCTAATATAGAAAAGTTCATATACCTGAGGCAGGGTTTGATAACAATGAAGGAGTATTGCCTCAAGTTCAATCAGTTGTTGAAGTATGTCTCTGATCAGATGGCTGACCCTAGGTCAAGCATGAGTAAGTTTGTGACCGGTGTGTCCGGGTTGGTAGTTAAGGAGTATAAGACTACTATGATCATTGGAGACATGGATCTTCCTATATTAATGATGTACACTCAACAGATTGAGGCAGAAAAGGGGAAGAAAAGAGGGAGCAAATAAGAGGGATAGAATAGGGCAGCTTGATCATGGTTAGAATAGGTCTGGATCTATGCCTGCACCTTCTTCAGCCAGTGCTCCTACACCCAGAAATAGGCAATAACCATGGGGTAAGTCTTTTATGTCTAGATCCCAGAGTAGTGTGGATGGTAGGACCAATTATCCTACATGTAAAAAGTGTGGTAAGAATTATCCTGGTGAGTGCTTGGCTAGTCAAAAAGGTTATTTTAGATATGGTAGTTGGGTCACAACATTAGATATTATTCTTATGCTAAGCAAGGAAACAGAGATGACCGTCCCCAGACTCAGGCTACTAGTGCATTAGCTTCTTTAGGTTTCTCAACTTCTCCTTAGGGTGTATCATCCAGTACCGGTGGTAGTCAGCGTTAGAATCAGTCCTATGCTTTACTATCCCACCAGGAGCAGGAAGATTCACTAGATGTGGTTACGGGTATGCTTCGTGTCTTTCATCTTGATGTTTATGTGTTGTTGGACCCTGGGTTGAGTTTATTTTATGTGATCCAATTAGTTGCAGGAAATTTAGAGATAAGTTCTTAAAAGATCCCTAAACCCTTCTTATTTCTACTCAAGTAGGTGAGTCAGTTGTTGCCAAATAGATTTATAAAAACTGTTATATCACTGTCCTTTATAAATTTATGTTAGCAGACCTGATAAAATTTGACATAGTTGATTTTGATCTTATTCTCGATATGTATTGGTTTCATTCATGTTATGCTTTTATAGATTGTCGCACTCGAGTAGTGAAGCTTCAGTTTCTAGATGAGCCAGTCTTTGAGTGGTCAGGTAATTCAGTACCTCCCCAGAGTCGTTTCATATCTTACCTTAATGCTAGAAAGTTGATATCCAAAGGTTATATTTATCAACTAGTTTGAGTCAAACACACAAAGTTTGAGACTCCAACACTTCAGTCCGTTCGAGTGGTCAACGAGTTTCCTGATTTTTTCTAGAAGATATCCTAGAGGTACCTGCCGATAGAGAGATAAAATTCGATATTGACCTTCTCTGAGATACTCAGCCTATTTCTATACCTCCTTATCATATGGCTCCTGCCGAACTTAAGGAGTTGAAAGAGAAACTCAAAGATCTTCTAGAAAAAGGGTTCATAAGACCTAGTGTTTCTCCTTGGGGCATTCCCGTCCTATTCATGTGAAAGAAAGATAGTTCTTTGCGTATGTGCATTGACTATCGTCAGTTGAATAAAGTTACAGTCAAGAACAAATATCCTCTTCCTAAAATTGATGACTTATTTGATCAAATCCAAGGTGCAAGTTATTTCTCAAAAATAAACCTTAGATTCGCCTATCATCAGCTTAAAGTAAAGGAATGTGATATTCCAAAGACAACCTTTAGAACTCGTTATGGTATTTTTTGAGTTCCTAGTCATGTCTTTCGGGCTAACCAATACCCCAGCAGATTTTATGGACCTCATGAATTGAGTGTTCAAATAGTATCTAGACATGTTTGTTATAGTATTCATAGATGACATCCTTGTGTACTCCCATAGTGAGGATAACCATGTAGATCATCTTAAAATTATCTTGCAAACTCTTAGAGACCATCAATTATTCTCTAAATTCATTAAATATGAATTTTGGCTAAGATCAGTAGCCTTTCTTGGTCATATTATCTCCGTTGATGGCATTAGAGTCGATCCCCAAAAGATAGAAGCCATAAGGAATTGGCCTGGATCTATCTCTCCATCAGACATTAAGAGTTTCTTGGGTCTAGCTGATTATTATCATCGTTTTGTTGAAGGTTTCTCGTCTTTTGCATCCCCTATGTCTAGATTGACCCAAAAGAAGGTTAAGTTTCAGCGGTCAGATTCCTGTGAAAAGAGTTTTCAGGAGTTGAAGACTCAACTCACTTCAGCCCCAGTCCTAGCATTACCCGATGGTACAAATGGTTTTGTGGTGTATTGTGATACCTCCAGAGTTGGTTTAGGTTGTATGTTAATGCAGAAGGGTAAGGTCATTGCCTATTCCTAAAGACAGCTTAAGCCTCATGAGAATAGTTACCCAACCCATGACCTTGAATTAGCTATTGTGGTGTTTGCTTTGAAAATCTGGAGACACTATCTGTATGGTGAACACATTGATGTGTTTACGGATCACAAAAGTTTGCAATATGCAATTATTCAAAGGGATTTGAATCTCCATCAGAGAAGGTGGTTGGAGTTGTTAAAGGATTATGGTATGAGTGTGTTGTATCATCCGAGCAAGGCCAATGTAGTGGCAGATGCCCTTAGTAGATTGTCAATGGGTAGCGTTACTCATGTGAAGGATGATAAGAAGGAGTTAGCTCGAGAAGTGCATCGATTAGCCAGATTAGGTGTTAGATTAGTTGATTCCTCTAAAGGAAATGTTTGGGTTTAGAGTAGTTTCGAATCTTTCCTAGTTTCAGATGTGAAAGAGAAGCAAGATAAGGATCCTAGTTTGGTCAAACAGAAGGAGTTAGTTAAAGGCCAAAAGGAAGAGGTTTTCTCCCAAGGGGGAGATGGTGTGTTGAGATACCAAAGTAGATTATGTGTTCCTTGTGTTGATGATTTGAGACAATGGATCATGGCGAAAGCATATGGTATGCGTTATTCTATTCATCCCGGTGTTACCAAAATGTACCGTGACTTGCGGGAAATTTATTAGTGGAGTGGTATGAAGACCGATATAGCAGAGTTCGTAGCTAAATGCACAACTTGTCAACAGGTTAAGGTAGATCACCAAAGTCCTGGTGGTACGTTACAAGAGTTTGAAATCCCCACTTGGAAGTGGTAAGAGGTGAATATGGATTTTGTGACTGGTTTACCCCATTCGTATCGTCATTATGATTCGATTTGGTTTATTATGGATAGATTGACTAAATCAATGCATTTCTTACCAGTTTATATATCTTATAGAGCTAAGGATTATGCTACGTTGTATATCTGAGAGTTAGTCAGATTGCATGGAGTTCCCTTGTCTATCATCTCAGATAGGGGTACCCAATTTACCTTTCAGTTCTAAAGAGCTTTTCAGAAAGGTCTTGGTACCCAAGTTTATCTTAGTTTAGCTTTTCATCTGCAAACAGATGGTCAAGCAGAAAGGACCATTTAGACTTTAGAAGATATGTTGAGAGCTTGTGTTCTTGATTACAAAGGTAGTTGGGATAAACATTTGTCGTTGATTAAGTTTGCCTATAATAATAGTTATCATGCTAGTATTCAGATGGCTGATTTGAGGATCTTTATGGGTGGAGATGTAGATCACTAGTTGGTTGGTTCAAAGTGGGTGAGGCCATTTTGATTAGGCTAGATATGGTGTTTGAAGCCATAGAGAAAGTTCAATTAATTATAGAGAGATTAAAAGTAGCCTAAAGTCATCAAAAATCCTATACAAATGTAAGGAGAAAAGATCTTGAGTTTAAGGTTGATGATCTTGTGTATTTGAAAGTGTCCCCTATGAAAGGGGTTAAGAGATTTGGCAAGAAGGGGAAGCTTTCTCCTCGTTATGTAGATCACTTCCGTATTTTTAGTCGTGTTGGGAAGGTAGCGTACGAGCTTGAACTACCCGCTGATTTATCCTCAATTCATCCAGTGTTCCATGTGTCCTTATTGAAGAAGTGCATGGATGATTTAGTTGTTATAGTTCCCTTAGAAAACAACAATATTCATAGTAGTCTTTCAAATGCAGAAGTCCCAGTAGAGATTCTTGATCATCAGATTCGTAGACAAAGGAACAAAGAAGTTCCCTTGGACAAAGTTCTGTGGCAAAATCAGTCCGTTAAAGGCACTACTTGGGAAGCAGAAGTAGACATGCATACCAAGTATCCTTATCTCTTCTCAACGAACTCAGATTCAGCTGAAGGTAATAGTTATCTTTCATTCAGTCTTTTACTATTCGCAGATTCAGCTATATAGTTACCTTCGTGAGAATTCATGCACTTTTAGATCAGTTCAGTAACTGCTCAGACATTCAGTTTATTTCAGTTGTGCATAGTATCTTATAGCCTCAGATTTCTTAGTACCTTCAGCTTAACCAGCCACATTTAAGGATGAATGTTTCCAAGGGGGAGATATTGTAATACCCCATAAATTTTCCTAGGTTAAATTCATTCCTAGGATGTTAAGGGATAGCTTCCAAAATTAAGAATATTTATTTTGTGTGTAATTCTTTAGATTTAGACATTCCATTATTTGGAAAATTGAATAAGCTTTCCATCGATACCAAATTGGCCCAATTTTGACACTCGGTGAAGGAGTTAAGACGTTTTTAAGTTAACAGTGTACCACCTGGACAGTTACCACATCACGGATATGGTTAAATTCATAATTGTCATTTTTCAATGGACATCCGCGATATTGGAGCATCACGGAGAGTTCCATTTTCCCGGTCGTTAATTTCTAATAGTCCAACACTATAGTGGCGTGTCACGCCGAAGGTCAAAATGGCATTTCTATAGGGCACCGCAATGGTAGCCCATCCCATTGAAGTTCCAGGTCCTAATTGTCAAAATCTAGTAAAACAACGTGATAGCTTTGCATCACGGAGGCACCCAATTTTCCAATCGTCAAATTTCATTGAGCCACCGCGATAGTGGCACGTCGCAGTGGCCGATTAAATTGGGACCCCGGTTATGTTTTTTTAGTTTCATTTAGGGGTTTAAAAGGGGTATTTTGGTCTTTTTCCAAGCCCCTAATCCATCCAAAACACTAGAAATAACATATCCTAAGGCATTTTATGCTTATTTTCATCCTTTCTTTCTTAAAAGAAAACCCTAGACCACCAAAGGTCCTTCTCCAAGAAAAAAGAAAACCCTAGACCACCAAAGCTCCTTCTCCAAGAAATCCAAATTCTCCATAGATTCTCCAAGGAAGATTAAAATTAAGGGATCCCAAGAAAAGGTAATCCAGAACCCATCATCAAGAACTCAATAGGAATCCAAAATTCAAGGTTCTTCATCTAATCATCCAACAGGGTATGTGGGGTTTATGAACAAGGATCTTCTTTCATCCTTGTGCCCAAACCTTGTTTTAAATTACAAAGTTATTTGATTTTATATGATTTTCTATGGAATGGAAATTAGAGTTCATACCCAATATTGCCATTTACAATATTATGAGATTTCAAGTAAATTATAAGTTGAATTACATGCTTATGTTCATATTTTCTTGCTTAATTCAGAAATTTCCAGATTTGAGATGAATTATCATTGACTTTATTATCGAGCATGATTACTATGATATTTTGACATGAGTTTAATGTGTGGGTTTTAAGCCCCAAGTTTATACGTTGAGATTTTGAGAAAGATAATGCTTTAAGCATCTTATAAGTTGATTATTTTAATTTTACAATAAAGATTTGATCTTTTGACCCTCAAATAAGTTTTGAAATCCACTTTACAGATTATTATTGATTACAAAACTCAGAACACTTTTTTTACAGATTTACTCAGATAATTGCATAATTTGTTTTAGATAAACCCTTATGATAGTTTTAACGTGGATTTCCAACATATAGAGCATAGAAAATGATAAGGGAGTAGTATTTAGTATCGAGCGGGAAGTATGGATTTAGAACATCCTACATCCACTGAACTCCGTAGCCAACGTACGTATAGATTATCAGATTATTTCCATTTCTGTATGGATGACAGATTTAGCTTGTGATCGATCATATGGGTTGGTTATACTCCCTGAGAAGAGTATGGCACCTCTCCCCAATGTGAGGTTTCTTCCTTAGGAGGACGAGACGTTGGACTCCATGTTAGCTCATATGGTTTATGTCGGTTAAGAGAACCTCCCTACTAATAATAAAAGTAACAGTTTTAAAGTATTTTCTTTCAGATAAGAGATAAAGTATTCTTCTTAATAGTAAAAGATGAATAGAAAAGCTTTTAGAAAACTAAGTGTAAAGGCTTACAAGTTTTACTCAGATTATACCTTACAGAAAAGATAATAGCTACAGATTTCAGCTTACAAATTTCAAATTTAGTAGTGAGTCATCTACACTTAGAATGATTTAAAGGGAGAATACACGTATAATTTTTGGAACTAAATGTTATGGCTCACAAGATTTACAAAGTATGTTTTTCTTCTTATTGCTACATATTTCAGTATTTCATATATTCCAACTTATGTGAGTCATTGACATTTAACATGCATTGTTTTATAAATGATTATAATGAGATGATGTTTTACTTATGCATATCACCTTCATATACTCAGTATATCCTCAAAGTACTGATCCACATATACGACTATGTGCTACATTATCTTATAATGTATGTACAGGAGCTCAGTGTCAGCAGCATGAGTAGTTCAAGCGTCTCCATCTAAATCCGGCAATTGGTGAGTCCTCATAGTTTGAGGACATTCATTTCAGATTTGCAATTTATCAGTTTAGGAGATATGGCACTTCCTTTTAGACAGTTAGACTTAGCTTGGGGTTTGTCCCAGTGACTCTCTAGTAGTAGTAGTAGAGGCTTACTAGACAACTAGTTTTGATGCAGATTATTTAGTTTTGATATTTCATATGTTATGTTCAGATTATTCTTAGATATTACAAATAGTTTCCGCATTCTAGCATAACTTCTATATCTATATTTCCATTATTCCAAGATTCAGGCTCAGTAGTATGCAAACAGGGTTAGCTTAAGGCTGCTCATAGTCTTAAGCATTGTGTGACATCTCAGGATCAGATTTTAAGGCATTACAAGGACACTAGTTTAGTGGATCCATACAACTAGTGTTAGTACCCGTGGAACGGTACTGACACTCTTCTAACTGGGGTTATTGGTTGAACCCTGATTAGTTTAGATTGGGGCATGTCGGTTACATGATACCTCCCAAAGTCTTAGTACAGTATTTCAGTGTATTCTCAATCTAGGTTTGTTTGACTAAGTGTATAGACTTTCAGTTATTCAGTTATATAGTTTACGGTCTTTTAGATTTCAGACTTGCTACATATTATAGATTTATGCTTAGCCTTGCATTCTCAGATGTTATAGTTTTCATTTATTTATTTTCAATTACCCCCTGCTATTCAGTTAGTCCTTATTTTATGAGCACAGTACCCCATTTTTATTAGCCTAACCTCATCTCAAATACCAGTACATTAAAAGTACTAACCGCATACTCTTCTTTGTACTATGATGTGTTATATCATAGGTTCAGATGCACAGTTTCCTGATCATGCTTAGATAGTTTAGCATACCCAACAGCAGTAATGGTGAGTCCTCTTCCATTGAGGATAGGATTAATTATTTCAGTTATTTCAGTGGTTTCATATTTTCTATCAGTCAAAGTTAGTTGGGGGCTTATCCCATCAACTCCTTAGTCATTTAGAGGCTTTTCAGATATTCAGACAATCAGTTAGTCAGTTAGTCTATTTTACTAGTCTTCTCAAATATTTTAGAATTGTGAATTCATTTATATTTTCAATATTCAGACTTTATGGCTTTGCCATTTATTTTCTGCATATGTCTATTATTATTATTTTATTTAGTACTCTCAGCAGGTACCAGCACATGGATTATCTTATGGTCACTTATGACCATAAGCACCGTTGTCGTAACTATGGGGTAGCCTCGGTTCATGAAAAAATATTGTATCAAAGCCTAAGGTTTTAACGTTTCCTAAGGAGTCTGAAAGTTATGCATGGGTGTGAAGCTCTCCACACATATGGAAAAGAGGCTACAAGATATTTTAGGAAAAGTTTCCCTTTTTTAGTATTCAGTCATGCGAATGACCATGAGCTCTATTTAAACTCTCTTTCTAACTCATCCTTCATTCCATTTATAGACTATGCCTCTAAAATAGAGAATGAAAGAAGGGATGGGGACCAGCCTGCACCTCCACCTATTCAGGAAGATCCCCTGAATGAGCATGCCTCTCACACCAAGTTCAAACCTGCTTTCACTACCTTAGCTCATTCATTAGCGGCTTAGAATAATAGCAGGTTGTTTCCCTAGCCAACCCAGTGAAAAATACAGTTGCAGCTAGGATTTGAGATTTCACCTGAAGAAATCCTCCTTTGTTTTTAGGAATTAAGTCTGAAAAGGATCCGTAAGAATTTCTTAATATGGTTCAGAAGGTGACAGATATTATAGGTATCACTTAAAGTGAGAGTGCAGAGTTGGTTGCATATTAGTTGCAGTATGTAGCTCAGACCTGATTTAAGCAGTGGAAGGAAAACTGTGGTGTTGATGTAGGGCCTATTGAGTGGAAGGAGTTTGCCATGTATTTTCTAGACAGGTTCTTCCCATTAGAGTTGAAGGATGCTAAGATTTAGGAGTTAATTAATTTAAATTAGCACAACATGAGTGTGAAGGAGTATTCTCTTAAGTTTACTCATCTAGCTAGTTATGCTCCTACTATGGTTGCAGACAATAGGTCTAGAATGAGTAAGTTTTTTTTGGTCTATCTGATAGTGTGGTCAAGGAGTGTCGGACTGCAATGTTGATTAAGGATATGGACCTATCTAGGCTTATGGTTCATGCTCAACAGATTGAGGAAGAGAAGCTTAAAGATAAAGAAAAAAGAGAGTAAGAAGGCCAAAACAGTTAGTTTAAACATTTCTCACCCAAGGTTGAAAGGTGGTGATTATCCTTATTTTCATCAGAAGTCCTAATCCCCAAATCCATCTTTATTTAGTGCACCAGTGCCTAAGTTCAGGCAATATAGTTGGGATAGCGCACCAGGCTCTAATTCCCAGGATAGTGTGAACAATGGTTGAACTCATTCGCTCTGCGAGAAATATGGCAGGCATCATCAGGGTATGTGTAGAGATGCCAATGATGTGTGTTTTGGATGTGGTAAGACAGGCCATAGAGTTAGAGACTGCCCAAAGGTTGGTCAGTAGGGTCAGTCCAACCGTCTTCTAGTTCCAGTCGGTCACCAAACTCAGTAGGGTGCCTGTAATACCCCGCACTTTCCTAGGCTAGAAAGAAAACCGTTGTTCGTACATATGAAATCCCAATTTTGTAAACCATATTTGGGAACCTAAATTAGCAAGATTACCTTAGTCAAAAGAGAGCTTATGATATGTTAAGTGTGGTTATATGAGTCACTTAAGGTAATACAAGCTAAGAGTTTCAAAATCCATCAAGTTTTAGTATTTGAATTCGCACGGGTCATGTTTGAATGAGCATAACTTGATAAATGTATGGTATTTCTGCGTATTTCTACCCACAAAATCATAGAGAATCGAATTAGCTTTCCAACAATACCAATCTCATTAAAATCTGACACCCGAGCTAAGAGTTATGGCTTTGCGAAGTAGAGGGCATCGCCTAACCAATTGCCTATGGCCACTGGAAAGCATAGGCGATAGCATAGGCGGTGCCTATGTAAACATAGGCGATAGCATAGGCGGTGCCTATGTAAACATAGGCGATAGCATAGGCGGCGCCTATGTGTTGGTTTCAAGTGACATAAACACTCCGTTTTGCATTATTTAAAGGATAAATAAACCTTTTAACATTTCTTACATGTCCCTAAACAAAGCCCTATGATTTTAACTGCTCCTAAACACATCATAACCCTAGTATCAGTCTAAGTTCAACATCCAAGAGCACTAAGGGAGAAAAAAAACTAGGGTTGCGCAATCAAGCTTTGAAGGTCCAATCTTTCAATAATTTCATTACTATAGAGGTATGTGGGGTTTTTCAACAAGAGCCTGCTTTCGTTCTTATGCCCAAATTGTATTATTTTCAAAGATATATGATTTTACAAGTCTTATTGTGAATTCGAGATGAAAACTTACATTCTATATCCTTGATCAAGACGTTATGATATTTTAGATGTTTTGAGAATGAATTTCATGAGTTTGATGTGAATATCATGTTTAAAAGTCGAATTTCTAGATTTTATATGAATTTTATCATGTTTGCTAAATAAAGTATGAATCTTGAAGTGTTTTGCTCGAGTATTGAATTATGGGTTTTGAACCCGGATTGATATTATTATGTTATGAAGTAATGTGTTATACACACTTTAAGAATGAAATTGATTTGACCTTTTGGTCTTGAAAGAGTTATTTTTGAACTCGAATAAGAAAAGAAATCCACACTGCGATTGATTATGAAAAAGGGGTAGCATGATGGCTCCCGTTATGAATTGTTGAATTCATTTTGTTATGGATTGTCTTTGAAAATATCTGAGCTAAGTCCGAGAGTAGTCTTTAGCATCGAGTGAGAGGGATAGCTGTAATTGGTACTTCTATAGAACTACGTGCCCCCATAGGATATGAGCCTAAGGCTGTTTGATATAGTGATCACTAGTGAATGAATGATTAAGGTCCTACTCTGATGGCAAGGATAGGAAGCTCTTCCCAATGTAGGTTGGAAATTGGAATCGATGTAGCTCACATAGTTTATGTCGGTTGTAAGAGACTCCCAGTTTGTCTGTGTATCTTATGTCTGAGATAAAAATTGAAATAATTTGAAAGTTGAGTTGTGAAAGCTATCATTTTTGCAAAGTTTAATGATTTTATATTATCAAAGAGTGATTTTATTATGAGGTTTGATCATTTAGTGAATTGGAAAGTGTTTGAGAATTTATATGATGGCTCACATATTTTATTACATATATTTCACTCTCTGATGATCATAGTGATCTTATTCAAGTTATGTGAGTCTTTCATTATATCATGCATGCTTCCTATAAATGCTTATGATGTTGATATTTTAAACTATATACACCCCCATAAGCTCGGTCCTTTTCTATGGTACTGACCCACTTCTCTGAATGTGGGCTACATTTTCTTAGAATATAGGTTCAGGTTCTCAGTCCCAGGCTCGACAATAATTTTCCAGGCACACTGTTCTACATCCTCTGTTGTGGTAAGTTCTCATGATTTGAGGATGTGACATCCAGATTTCTGTTTTGTTGAATGAAGTACTTTTGATATTGAGTATGAGTCAGTTGGGGTATGTCCCAACG
The DNA here is from genome assembly GCF_002878395.1 of Capsicum annuum. Classification (NCBI taxonomy): domain Eukaryota; kingdom Viridiplantae; phylum Streptophyta; class Magnoliopsida; order Solanales; family Solanaceae; genus Capsicum; species Capsicum annuum. The sequence goes on along the minus strand of NC_061119.1, from coordinate 192,577,014 downwards.
GATCTCTGATGTTGTTGACTTTTAGAGGCTTGTCAGACTAGACTAGATAGTTGGAGTTGTCTTGATGTGTCGTATTTTGTTACCTTTTTGCATCTCTTTTTTTAAAAAAATCATGATATCATGAAGGATATTTTGATGACTGATCATAGAAATTCTTTTGATAAGTGTTGAATGATGTGAATATGGCTCAAAGGGTTAGCTTGGGTCTACTTGTAGCCTTAAGCGCCATGTGACGTCCCGGGACCTGTTTTTGGGGCGTTACAAACTTGGTATCAGAGCCTAAGGTTATTAGAGTCCTAGGGATTCTAGCAAGCCACATTAAGTAGAGTCTTGATCATCAGTGTGTAGCGCACCACATCTATGAGCAAGAGGCTATGAGACGTTTTAGAAAAAAAGTGTGATTTCATTTTTTCAGAAGTCTATCATGCTTAAAGTGTCTCTCTCTCTGCTATTAATTTGTGCCCTCCATTTTTAGAAATATACCTCCTCATCGAGCTAGAAGAAATAACGATGGTCAGCAACCTCAGCCTGCTGAACCACTAAATGAGAATATGTCTCATGCTGAATTTTGGGCAGCCTTTCAGGCGCTGGACCAAGCTGTTACCCCGAATGTTCAAGCCAATCCGGCCCCGGCTCCACAGCAGTAGGGAGGTGATTCAGCTACTACGATGATTCATGACTTTGTGTGGATGAGTCCACCAGAATTTTATGGGTCCAAGTCAGATGAGGATCCATAGTTGTTTTTAGAGGAGGTGCAAAAGATTACTCAGGTGATGCATATATCCGAGGAGCATAGTGTGGAGTTGGTAGCGTATCGGTTGAAATACCTTACTTATGATTGGGTGGTTTCTTGAAGGAAAGACAGAGGTGAGGGTGCTGCCCTACGACTTGGCGGGAGTTCCAGGATGCATTCCTGGATAAGTTTTTTCCTTTAGAGATGAGAGAGGCAAAGGTAAAAGATTTCATGAACTTGCGATAGGGTGCTATGAATGTTAGAGAGTACTTTCTGAAGTTCAATCAGTTCGGCAAATATGCCCCTGACTTAGTATCTGATAATCAGGCCAGTATGAGTAAGTTTGTGAAAGGAGTGTCTAGCTATGTAGTGAAGGAGTGCAGGTCTGCTATGCTAAATAGTGATATGAATTTTTCCAGGCTGATGACTCATGCCCACCAGATTGAAGGAGATAAGATTAGGGAAAGAGATAGAATGAGAGGGAATAAGAGAGCTAGGTCTGAACAGTAGGGACAGGGTCAGAAAAGATCGCAGAGACAAAATCCCCCTCAGTTTTAGCACCATTCATCTGTGCCAGCACCGTCGTCAGCTAGTGCTCCCATGCTTAGGGGTAGGCAGGAGCAAGGTAATCGATCACATGTATCCAGGTCTCAGTACAGTATTGGCAGTAAGCCAAATTATCCTCAGTGTCCTAAGTGTGGTAGGACCCACCCGGGTGAGTGTTGGGGTGAGAAGAAAGGTTATTTCGGATGTGGTGGCTTGGGTCACAAACTTAGGGAGTGCCCACATGCCAGCAAGGGCATCGTGATAATCGCCCTCAGACTTAGACTCAGACTGCTAGTGCTCCGATTCAGGTGACTCGCCCAGCCCCAGCTCAGGGCACCTCTTCTAGCACTGTTGGCGGTCAGCGCCAAAATAGGTTCTATGGTTTGCCGTCTCGCCAGGAGAAGGAGGACTCTCCTGATGTTATTACTGGTATGCTCCGTATACTTCAGTTTGATGTCTATGCTTTGTTGGACCCTGGGTCCAGTTTTTCATATGTTACACCTCTGATTCTTGTGAATTTTGAAATGAGTCCTGAAAATATTCCTGAGCCTATATTAGTTCCTACCCTAGTGGTGATTCAATTGTTGCCCAGAAAATGTATAGAAAGTGTCCTGTTACAGTCCTTCATAGAGTCATTTGGCTGATCTGATTGAGTTAGGCATGGTGGATTTTGATGTTATTCTGGGTATGGACTGGCTTCATTCTTGTTATGCCTCTATAGATTGTCGTACCCGAGTAGTCAAGTTTCAGTTTCCTAATGAACCTGTGTTTGAGTGGTCTGGGAGTTCTGTATCTCTTAAGAGTCATTTTGTCTCATATATTAAAGCTAGAAAACTTATTTCCAAGGGGTGCATCTATCATTTGGTTAGAGTCAAGGACACTAAGTCTGAGACTCCAACTCTCCAGTCAGTTAGCATTGTCAATGAGTTTTCGGATGTCTTTTCGGAAGAATTCCCAGGGATATCTCCTGATAGAGAGATAGAGTTTGGGATCAATCTTCTTCCCGATACTCAGCCCATTTATATTCCTCTTTACCGTATGTCACCTGCAGAACTTAAGGAGTTGAAAGAGAAACTCAAAGATCTATTAGATAAGGGTTTCATAAGGCACAGTATTTCTCCTTGGGGTTCTCTTATGTTATTTGTGAGGAAGAAAGATGGTTCTTTGCATATGTGCATTGACTATTGCCAGTTGAATAAAGTCACTGTCAAAAATAAGTATCCCCTTCCGAGAATAGATGATTTGTTTGACCAGTTTCAAGGTGCAAGTTACTTCTCAAAGTTAGACCTTCGTTCCGGCTATCATCAGCTCAAAGTTAGGGAGTGTGACATCCCGAAAATAGCCTTCCAAACTCGCTATGGTCATTTTGAGTTTCTTGTTATGTCCTTCGGGTTAACTGATGCCCCGGAAGATTTCATGGACCTCATGAATCGGTGTTCAGACCATACCTTGATATGTTTGTTATCGTATTCGTAGACGATATTCTGGTATACTCTCGTAGTGAGAATGAGCATACAGATCACCTCCAGATTGTCTTGAAAACTCTTAGAAATCATTAATTATTTGCCAAATTCGGCAAATTTGAGTTTTGGTTAAGATCATTTACTTTTCTGGGTCATATTATTTCTTTCGAGGGTATTAGAGTGGATCTCCAAAAGACCAAAGATGTTAGAAACTGGCCTAGACCTATCTCTCCAACTGACATCCAAAGTTTCTTGGGTCTAGCTGGCTATTACCGCTGTTTTGTTGAAGTTTTTTCTTCTATAGCGTCCCCTATGACAAGGTTGCCCCAAAAGAAAGTGAAATTCTTGTGGTCCAATTCTTGTGAGAAAAGTTTTCAGGAGTTGAAGACTCGACTTACTATAGCCCCTATTTTGAATCTGCCTGATGGTGTTGATGGTTTTGTGGTATATTGTGATGCTTCTAGAGTTGGTTTGGGTTGTGTATTGATGCAAAAGGGTAAGGTGATAGCTTATATTTCTAGACAGTTGAAACCCCATGAGAAAAATTACCCCACCTATGATCTTGAATTAGCTGCCGTTGTGTTTGCTCTAAAGATCTAGAGACACTACTTGTATGGTGTTCACGTTGATGTTTTCACTGACCATAAGAGTTTGCAATGTGTATTTACCCAGATAGAGTTGAACCTTAGGCAGAGAAGATGGTTAGAATTGTTAAAAGACTATGATATGAGCATGTTGTATCATCCAGGCAAGGCCAATGTGGAGGCGGATGCCCTAAGCAGGGTGTCTATGGGTAGTGTTTTGCATGCTAAAAAGGGTAAGAAAGAGTTAGCTCATGATATGCACCGATTGGCTAGACTGGGGGTTAGGTTGTTTGACTCTGCTGAATGTAGTATAGGGGTTCAGAGTAGTTTTGAATCCTCCTTGGTTTTGGAAGTGAAGAAAAAGCAAGACTTAGATGCTAGCTTGGTCAGACTGAAGGAATCAGTCAAGGACCAAAAGGTGGAGGTTTTCTCCCAAGGAGGAGATGGTGTGTTGAGATTGCAGGATAGATTATATGTTTCGAATGTTGAGGATCTGAGATAGAGAATTATGGCTGAAGCGCACGGTGCGTGATAATCTATTCATCCTGGTTCCACCAAAATGTATCGCAACTTGCGGGAAATTTATTGGTGGGGTGGCATGAAGAAGGATATAGCAGCATTTGTGGCTAAGTGTGCGACGTGCCAACAGGTTAAGGTAGAACACCAAAGACTTAGTGGTATGATGCAGGAGTTTTGAATTCCTACTTGGAAGTGGGAAGAGATAAATATGGATTTTGTGACTGGTTTACCTTCTTCCCGACGCCATCATGATTCTATTTGGGTTGTTGTGGATAGATTGACTAAGTTTGCGCACTTCTTTCCTATGCATACTTATACTGCTGAGGATTACACTAGATTGTACATCCGGGAATTAGTCAGATTGCATAAAGTTCCCTTGTCCATCATTTCAGATAGGGGTACTCAGTTCACTTTGCAGTTTTGGAGAGCTTTTCAGAAGGGTCTTGGTACCCAAGTGCATTTGAGTTCTCCTTTCCATCCCCAAATAAACAGTCAGGCTGAGAGGACCATCCAGACCTTAGAGGATATGTTGAGAGCGTATGCTCTTGACTTTAATGGGAGTTGGGATGAGCACTTACCGTTGATAGAGTTTGCTTACAATAACAGTTTTCACTCTAGCATTGGCATAGCTCCATTTGAGGCTTTGTATGGGAGAAAACGTAGGTCACCCATAGGTTGGTTTGAAGTGGGTGAAGCAGTTGTGAGTGGTCCTGATTTGGTCTTTGAAGCTATGGAAAAGTCAAACTGATTAGAGAAAGATTGAAAACCACACAAAGTCCTCAGAAGTCGTATGCTGATGTGAGGAGAAGAGACCTTGAATTTGAAGTTGGTGACTTGGTGTTTTTGAAGATTTCACCCATGAAGGGAGTGAAGAGATTTGTGAAGAAGGAAAAACTTAGTCCCCGTTATGTTGGCCCCTATAGAGTTCTTAGCCGTGTTGGTAAGGTCGCGTATGAGGTTGAGTTTCTAGTAGAGTTATCTTCCGTTCACTCTGTCTTCCATGTCTCCATCTTAGGAAACACGTTGGTGATTGTGTTGTTGTAGATCCTTTAGAAAACCCTGATGTGCAAGATATTCTTTCTTTTGAGGAAGTTCCTGTTGAGATTTTAGATCACCAAGTCCGAAGACTAAGGAACAAAAAAGTTCCCTTGGTCAAGGTGTTGTGGCGAAACCAATTCATTGAGGGTGCGTCTTGGGACGCTGAGGCGGATATGCGATCCAAGTACCTGCACCTATTTTCCATAAGCTCTGATCAAGCCGAAGGTACCATTCTGCTATCCAAGTATTCGCACATATTTTCCATAAGCTCCGATCAAGCCGAAGGTGCCATTCTGCTCTAAATCATTCCTTTTCTATGTAGAATTGCAGTAGTTCAGCAGCTATTTTATATTATTCAGCTGTGATTTCATGAGTAATGCAGTCTTTCCTGTGTCCAAAATATAGAATGAAGTAGAGGCAAGATTAGCAAGTTACTTCCGCTATGTACCATCATTTTCTCTTTACTCTTAATATACCCAGCGTCATTCGAGGATGAATGTCTCCAAGGGGGAGATATTGTAATAACCCGCACTTTTCTAGGCTAGAAAGCAAACCGTTGTTCGTACATATGAAATCCCAATTTTGTAAGCCATATTTGGGAACCTAAATTATCAAGATTACCCTAGTTAAAAGAGATCTTATGATGTGTTAAGTGTGGTTATATGAGTCACTTAAGGTAATACAAGCAAAGAGTTTCGGAATCCATCAAGTTTTAGCATTTGAATTCACAAGGGTCATCTTTGAATGAGTATAACTTGATAAATATGTGGTATTTCTGTGTATTTCTACCCACAAAATCATAGAGAATCGAATTATCTTTCCAACGATACGAATCTCATCAAAATCCAACACCCGAGCTAAGAGTTATGGCTTTGCAAAGTAGAGGGCGTCGCCTAACCAATCGCCTTTGGTCACTGGAAAGCATAGGCGAGATCATATGCGGTGCCTATATAAACATAGGCGATAGCATAGGCGACGCCTATGTAAACATAAGCGATAGCATATGCGGCGCCTATGTGTTGGTTTCAAGTGACTTAAACACTCCGTTTTGCATTATTTCAAGGATAAATAAACCTTTTAACATTCCTTACACGTCCCTAAACAAAACCCTACGAATTTAATTACTCCTAAACACATCATAACCCTAGTATAAGTCTAAGTTCATCATCCAAGAGCACTAAAGGAGAAAAACAACTAGGGTTGCCCAATAAGGGTTTGAAGGTCCAATCTTTCAACAATTTCTTTACTATAGAGGTATGTGGAGTTTTTCAACAAGAGCCTGCTTTCGTTATTGTGCCTAAATTGTATTATTTTCAAAGATATAAGATTTTACATGTCTTATTGTGAATTCGAGATGAAAACTTATATTTTATATCCTTGATCAAGAAGTTATGATATTTTAGATGTTTTGAGAATGAATTTCATGAGTTTGATGTGAATATCATGTTTAAAAGTCGAATTTCTAGATTTTATATGAATATTATCATGTTTGCTAAATAAAGTATGAATATTGAAGTGTTTTGCTCAAGTATTGAATTATGGGTTTTGAACCCGGATTGATATTATTATGTTACGAAGTAATGTGTTATACACACTTTAAGAATGAAATTGATTTGACCTTTTGGTCTTGAAAGAGTTATTTTTGAACTCGAATGAGAAAAGAAATCCACACTGTGATTGATTATGAAAAGAGGGTAGCATGATGGCTCCTGTTATGAATTATTAAATTTGTTTTGTTGTGGATTGTCTTTGAAAATATCTGAGCTAAGTTTGGGAGTAGTCTTTAGCACCGAGTGGGAGAGATAGCTATAATTGGTACTTCCATAGAACTACGTGCCCCTATAGGATATGAGCCTAAGGTTGTTTGATATAGTGATCACTAGTGAATGAATGATTAAGGTCCTACTCCGATGGCAAGGATAGGATAGCTCTCCCCAATGTGGGTTGGACGTTGGACTCCATGTAGCTTACATGGTTTATGTCGGTTGTAAGAGACTCCCAGTGTATGTGTGTGTCCTTATGTCAGAGATAAAAAGTGAAATGATTTGAAAGTTGAGTTGTGAAAGCTATCATTTTTGCAAAGTTTAATGATTTTATATTATCAAAGAGGGATTTTATTATGAGATTTGATCATTTAATGAATTGGAAATTGATTAAGAATTTATATGATGACTTATATGTTTTATTACATATATTTCACTCTCTGATGATTACAGTGATCTTATTCAAGCAATGTGAGTCTTTCATTATATCATGCATGCTTTCTATAAATGCTTATGATGTTGATATTTTAAACTGCATACACCCCCATATGCTCGGTCCATTTCTATGGTACTGACCCACATCTCTGGATGTGGGCTACATTTTTTCAGAATATAGGCTCAGGTGCTCATTCCCAGGCTGGAAAGTGATTTTTTAGGCACGCTGTTCTACATCCTCTGTTGTGGTGAGTCCTCATGATTCGAGACGTGACATCCAAATTTCTATTTCGTTGAATGATGTACTTTTGATATTGAGTATGAGTCAGTTGGGGTATGTCCCAATGGCTCTCTAATGTTATTGACTTTTAGAGGCTTGTCAGACTAGACTAGATGGTTGGAGTTGTCGTGATGTGTCGTATTTTGTTACCTTTCCTCATCTCTTTTGTTTTTTTTGAATTATGATATCATGGAGGATATTTTGATGACTGATCATAGTAATTCTATTTATAAGTGTTGAATAATGTGAATACGGCTCAAAGGGTTAGCTTGGGGCTACTTGTAGCATTAAGCACCGTGTGACGTCCTGAGACCTATTTTCGGGGCATTACATTGCCACTTCTAGCATGACCAGTGGGCAGCTCAGAATAGGTTGTATGCTATCCAAACATGGTATGATCTGGAAAGTTCTCCTGATGTAGTTATGGATACGTTACAGGTCTTTCACCTCTATGTTTATGTGTTATTAGACCCCGAGGCTTCACTCTCCTTTGTAACCCCCTATATATCAGTCAATTTTGGTGTCAGTCCCAAATCTTTAGTAAAACCTTTCTCAGTGTCTACCTCAGTGGGTAAATCTATTATTTCCAGATAGGTATAAAGATATTACCCGGTCATAGTATCTCAGAAAATCACCTCAGTTGATCTTGTGGAGTTAGAGATGACTGATTTTGATGCCATTCTTGACATGGATTGGCTCTACTCATGTTATGCCTTAGTTGATTGTAGAAATAGAGTCGTTCAATTCTAGTTGCCTAATGAACCAGTCGTTGAATGGAGGGGTAGTACATATGTGCTTACGGGTCATATTATTTATTAAGGCAAGAAAAATGATATCTAAGGGGTGAATATACTATCCTATTTGAGTCAAAGACTCTAGTTCTAATTCTCAAAGTCTCGAGTCAGTTACAGTAGTAAGGGAATTTTCAGATGTGTTACCTGAAGACCACCCCAAAGCTTCTCCCTAAAGAAAAATTGACTTTGAAATAGATCTCCTTACAGATACCTAGCCTATCTATATTTTTCCCTATAGAATGGTTCCAGCTAAGCTTAGAGAATTGAAGGAACAGTTGAGAGATCTCTTAGATAAAGGATTCCTCATACCTAGTGTTTCCTCATGGGTCGCACCTGTCCTTTTCGTGTGTAAGAAAGATGATTCTCTCAGAATGTACATCAATTACCGTCAGTTGAACAAAGTCACAATCAAGAACAAATATCCACTCCCCAAAATTAATAATTTGTTTGATGAACTTCAGGGTGCCAGGTACTTCTCTAAGATAGACATCAGATTCGGCTATCATCAACTCAGAGACAGAGAATGTGACTTTTTGAAAATAGTCTTCAAAACACGATATGGTCACTTTAAATTTTTAGTTATGTCTTTTGGACTAACAAATGCCCCAGTATCTTTCTTTGACTTGATGAACAGAGTGTTTAAGCAGTACTTGGATATGTTCATCATAGTCTTCATTAATGATATTCCTGTCTATTCCCGTAGTGAAAATGATCAAGCATACCATCTCAAAATTGTATTGCAGACTCTTAGAGCCCATCAGTTGTTCAACAAATTTAGTAAATATGAGTTTTGTGTAAGATCAGTAGCTTTCTTTAGCCATATTATCTCTAGTTATGGCATTTGAGTTGACCCTAAAAAGACCGAAGCAATAAGAAATTGGCCCAGACCCATCACTCCATCAGATATTAGGAGTTTCTCTGGTTTGTCTGGCTATTACAGATAGTATGTTGAAGATTTCTCTTCTATTGCATCCCCCATGTCTCGATTGACTCAAAAAAAGGTCAAACTTTAGTGGCTAGATTCATGTTAGAAGATTTTTCAGGAGTTGAAGACTCGACTCACTTTAACCCCATTCTTGACTATGACAGATAATTTAAATGGGTTTGTAGTTTATTGTAATGCTTCCAGAATTGGTCTTGGTTATGTAATGATGTAGAGAGGTAAAGTCATAGCCTATTGCTCTAGACAGTTTAAACCCCATGTAAGGAATTACCCTACCCATGATCTTGAGTTGGCAGTTGTTGATTTTCCTTGAAAATTTGGAGGCATTATATTTATGAGGTTCATGTTGATGTGTTTATGGATCACAAAATCTTTCATTACGTATACTCGCAGAAAGATTTGAATCTTCATTAGAGAAAGTGGCTTGAGTTGTTAAAAGATTATGATATGAGTGTTTTGTATCATTCCAACAATGCCAATGTAATGGAAGATGCCCTTAGAAAGTTGTCTATGGATAGTGTTGCTCAAGTTGAGGATGATAGGAAAGAGCTAGTTAGAGAGGTTCATTAGCTTGCTACGTTAGGCGTTCGGTTGGTTAATTCAGTTGAAGGTAGTATATGGGTTCAGAATGGTTCAAAATCTTCATTGGTTTCCAAAGTGAATGAAAAGAAAGATAGAGATCCCAATCTGGTTAAGTTGAAGGAATCAGTTAGAGATCAGAAAGTAGAGGTTTTCTTCCAAGGAGAAGATAATGTACTTTGTTGTCAGGGCAGGTTATGTGCTCAGTGAGTTGATGGTTTGAGGGAGCGGATTTTGGCGAAAGTACATGGTGTACAATATTCCATTCATCCAAGAGCCACTAAAATATATCATGATTTGCAAAAAATCTATTGGTGGAATGGTACAAAGAAGTATATTGCAGAGTTTATGGCTAAGTATTCAAATTATCAGCAGGTTAAAGTGGAGCACCATAGGCCTAGTGGTACATTGCAAGAGTTCAGCATCCCCACTTGGTAGTGAAAAGTGGTGAATATAGATTTTGTACTGGGTTTTTCTTGTACTCGTCGTCAGCATAATTAGATATGGGCCATAATATATAGAATAACTAAATCACATCATTTCTTGCCAGTTCATACTTTGTATTTAGTTGAGGATTATGCTAGTCTTTATGTTAGAGAGTTGGTTAAGTTGTAAGGAGTTCCATTGGTTATCATATCAGATAGAGGTACTCAGTTTACCTCTCACTTTTTGAAGGCTTTTCAGAAGGGTTTTGGTACCCAAGCTCATCTGAATACAACTTTTCATCCTCAAAAAAATGGTCAGGCAGAGAGGACCATTCAGACCTTAGAGGATATGTTGAGAGCATGTATTATTGACTTTATAGATAGTTGAAACAATCACTTACCTTTGATTGAGTTTTCCCAGAACAACAGTTATCACTCTAGTATTTAGATGGCTACGTTTGAGGCTCTCTATGAGAGGAGATGTAGGTCTTCTATTGGTTGGTTTAAAGAAGGTGAGGCTTCCTTGATAGGGATAGATTCAATGTTTAAGGCAATGGAGAAAGTTCAGTTGATTTAGGAGAGGCTAAAGATAGCCCAAAGTCACCAGAAATCTTATACAGATGTGAGGAGGAGAGACCTTGAGTTTGATGTTGGTGACTTAGTCTATTTAAAAATTTTGCCCATGATGGGAGTGAAGAGATTTGGAAAAAAGGGGAAGCTCACTCCTTGCTATGTTGACCCTTATAAATTTTTGAGTCATTTCTAGAAGGTAGCTTATGATCTTGAGTTTCCTGCAGACTTAGCATCAGTGCATCCAGTGTTCCATATTTCCCTGTTTAAGAAGTTTATTGGTGATTCAGTTGTTGGTGTTCCTTTAGAAAGTATAGGTGTTCAAGATAGCCTCGAAGAAGTTCCAGTTGAGATTCTAGATTGTTAGATTTGTAGACTAAGGAACAAAGAAGTCCCTTGGTTAAAGTTCTATGTAGGAATCAGTCTATTGAGGGAGCTACTTGGGAAGCAAAAGTGGATATGTATACAAATTACCCACATCTTTTCCCCGCAAACTCAGACCTAGCTTGAGGTAACAGTTCTCCTTAGATTGACTCTTTCCCATTCTCAATTCCAGCTATATAAACATTCTCATGTCAATGCATATATTCACAAAATTAGTTTAGTTCATGTATCATGTTTTAGACATAGTTATGTATTCATGTTCCCAGTCATGCATGTTCAATATGTGATCTTAGTTTCCATAGTTCAGAACCCTCAGTCTAGCCAATCTAATTCTAGGATGAATGTTCCCTAGGGAGAGATATTGTAATACCCCGTATTATTCTTAGCTCATTTCAGCTTCTAGTTAAATGCATAAGGGTCTTAAGGCCAGAAAATTTTACTTAGTGTTGAGGACTTAGTCATTTCTAAGGCCTTTTAACTTTGAGGATTTTTATATTAGTCTTCCTGACTCCGAGGTATTGGTTTTTGAGTTAATTCATGTTCAGGGGTGTAAAGAGCATGTCTTGAAGAAGTTTCAAATTTTTTGGACAATGTTTGGGTCATGTTTGGGTCAAGAATCCAGCAAGTCACCGCAGTAGGACCATGTCGCAGTAATATTCTCATTTGCATGTTCACCGCATCTTAGTGAGGGAAATGGCCGACTGTGACTAGACCGCATTGCGTTAAGTATGTTATGCCCAATTATGAATTTTATTGCATGGGGGAAATTGTATCTTTTCCCATCGACCCAAATCACCCATAATATGAATTGGGACATTATTTAGGGCATGATTTCCCACTTTTCTCCAAATCCCTCTCAAGAAAACCCTCCCCTCTTTTCTAAGATCATCAATTTCAATTCCTTTCTCCCCAAGAAATCAAGGAATTCAAGCTTCAAGTTCAAGAAACCCTCAATAAATCTTTAAGAAATCATCTATTAAGGTATGCAGATGTTTATTCATGGGTTTCTTTCACCCATGGAGTCCAAGAACCCCTTTTTGTTTTAAAGAATGAGTTTTTACATGTTAATTTGAATAATTCCCATGGAACTTTATGTTAATTTCAATTACAAGTTATGTTTATAAGTGTTTTAAGTGGAATGATTCCATTACATGTTTAGAATGTTGAAATCTTTACGTTAAATCCATAATTCATGCTTTTAGTCTTGTAATTGTATTGTCCTCGTATGCTTGCCCATTCCCATGCTTACGTTCATGACTCATGTGTTTGATAAAATGCCTAAGTGTTGGATTTTGAACAATAATCCCCTACTATGGTTTTAAAGTTTTTATATGACATTATTGTTGATTCCATTCAGTGCTGGTGAGTTATAAACACCCAATACCTACATGTTTTACATGATTTTCAAATTTTTAAGTATAATTCAGTTAAACCATGATTATTCCTATTTATTTAGTTGTGATTATCATAATGAGCACTATTAGTCATGAAATAATGTTCAGTTAAACTTAGTTCAATTTCAGTTCTAGTATCAGTTCAGTTGGGAGTAGGATTTACCACCGAGAGAACCCAGGTATGGGGGACTCACCTTCCAGTAGAGGGTGTGACCTTTCATTGCAGTCCCTGAGTTCCAGAACTACATAGTCAGCATAGGTTAGAAATATCAACCTGCCAGTTGAGGGTTGACAGGGTGTTTACCTTCCAGTTGAGGTAACATATATCTTATTAGAGCACCTGCCAGTTGAGGGTGACTCTTTAGTCCTTCGGGACGCCAGCTTAGTGGATCCACACAGCCAGTGTTAGTACCTGTGGCACGGTACTGACACCCTTCTAACTGGGGTTACAAGTTAGACCGCAATTACCTTAGATTGGGGCATGTCGGTTAGATGATTTCTCCCACAGTCTAGGTATAGTATTTCACTATATTCTCAGTTTAGGTTCGCATGACCATGTGTACAAACTTTCACTTATACAGTTTAAAGTCTTTTAAATTTTAGACTTGTTACAAATTACAGATTTATGCTTGGTCTTGCATTATCAGATTTTACAGTTTTTATGCCTTCATGTTTAGTTACCCCATGCTATTCAGTTAGTCCTTATTTCATATGCACAGTACCCCATGTTTATCATACCAAACTAATCTCATATACCAGTATATTCAAAGTACTGACTGTATACTCTTCTTTACACTATGATGTCTTATATCATAGGTTCAGATGCACAGTTTCCTGACAGTGCTTAGACAGATAAGCGTACCCAGCAGCAGTAGTAATGAGTCCTCATCCATCGAGGAAAGGATAGTTTATTAAGTTATCTCAGTGGTTTCATATTTTTAGTCAGTCGGAGTTAGTTGGTGGCTTGTTTCATCAACTCCTCAGTCAGGTAGAGGCTTTTCAGATGTTCAAACAGTCAGTTAGTTAGTTAGTCTATTTTATCAGTCTTGGCAGATATTTCAGAATTATGAATTCATATGTATTTTCAGTATTCACTTTATGGGCTTTATTAGTTTTTTCTACACATGTCCATTGTTATTATTTTATTCAGTACACTCAGCAGATACCAGCACATGGGTTAGCTTATGGTCATTTGTGACTGTAAGCACTGTTATTACGACTAGGGGGTAGCCTCGGGTTGTGACAAAACACCTTGCTATCAATCCTTAAAAGTTACAATTAGGGAGGTCCAAAAATGACCCCAAAAAGGTGCTTCGGAAAATTCTGATTCCTTCATCCTTCAAAACTTTGGTAAGCCTATCTACTACATTGAGGTTGTGTACACTACCATACCTTAAAATATGGGCAGGTCGATTTTATACAACCAAACTAAAATTCTTCCAACAACAAATATTAACAATAACACAAATTAAATAATGATTCATATGTCTAATGTATCACCTATTTATAAATGAAAACAAAAATATAATAAGTATAGAAACAATTAGGACATATTTATCACCAATAATATAACAGCAAATGTATCACTCATATAGTGTGAAAAAAATATATCACTCATATTGTAACGCCTCGATTTTCTGAATCAAAATGCTACACGGTGCTCATGACCCCAAGGGACCACAAGCTAACCCATGATTGATATCTGTACCTATACACATCATATATAACATAATAATATGGAAAACATGAACATATAGGCCATAAGGTTCAACTGAATAAAGAATCTGTCAAAACATAATATCTATATGGGTAAAAGATACCCAAAACAGCTGAAAACTGAATCAAATCTAAACATAAGTCTAAATACTGAATTTGAAAGCCTCTAAGTACTGTCTGAATAAAGAGTTGAAGGAACATGTCTCCAACTAACTTCGTAAATTGATATCTCGCTAAAATATTAATGAATAAATCAAATCATATTGTCCTCGAATGAAGAGGACTCACTAAATCTCTGCGACTGGAAATGCTACTGCTACTGTTGATTTGGAGCTTGTGTCTCTGAACCTATGGTGTAATATGAAAGAAAGCACCATAGCGCAAATGTGTCAGTACGTCTGAATGTATTGAGTATACGAGTGCGGTAGGCTAAATGCAAAGGGTTATATGCATGAACAATGCTGAATAATATGAATGTGAGAATACATACATGCATACATAACTGTAACTGAACTCGTGGAGATACTGACTACTAAGTCTGAATACTGACAACATGAGTGTACTGATACTGAGATACTGAATAAATAAATAGCTATTTCTAATAGTTTGAATTATGAAGAACTAGTCTGGTTGACTGTACTGACAGTCCTGAAGCTGAATACTGACATCATGAATTCTGATAACTGATATAAATGATACATGAGTTTAGAACACTGATATAGCTGATATAACTATGATGATCCGCATAACTGATGTAACTGATGCGGAGCGACTGTATCTGATAGTCTAAGTTCTGATGTAACTGAATTTAAGATCAGTCCTATCTAGCGGGTGATCTTTAAATCTGATGATTCTGATAATGTTTAACTATAGTTGAGATCATTCCTATCTAATTGGTGATCTTGAAGTCTATTTATAATGATAAAGATTAATTTTCTCGAATAGTACTGAATCTGTACTACTGAAATGAGTTGACTGTATCTGAAAGTCCTAGATCTGTAACTGAAACTATGGGATGTGTTCATCTAACCGACATTCCCCAAGCTAAACTGATTGGGTTCCAATATTTGCCCTGACTAGAAGGGTGTCAGTACCTCACCGCCAGTAAAGACATCTACTATGGAGTCAGTCCTAATCTAACGGGTGCCTCCTGGGATCAGTCCTATACATATAAATATGCTAACGGGTGTCCCCTGAGTATGTCAGTCCTATCTGATGGGTGACATCTCATACCTACACTGGCTATGTAGTTCTAGAACTTAGGGATTGCTTCTAAGGATCTTAGTCCTAATCTAGCGGGTGAGTCCCTATCCCTAGTATCACTCGATGCTAAATCCTACTCCCATCTGAAAGACGCTGAACTAAATAACTGGGCTGAACTGAATAACTGAACTGAAATGATTAGCTGAACTGATACTGATTAACTAGATTGATACTAGTGGTATTGTTTAGCGGAGCTAAACTAAGTTTACTAGATTTCGATGACTGACAGAATGTACTGAGTTCTGAGGACTGGTTGAGAGTACTGAAGTTACTCAGATTGACTTAGAATGCTGAGTTTACAAATATTACTGAGTACTGAGATCACTGTGATTACTGAACTACTGAGATTACTAAGGTTTTTGGATTTTCCTAAGTCATATGACAGACTGAATTAAATAGATCATGGCTTGACTGAGAGTGTCGTGATAACATGACATGGCTCTAGGAAAGCAGCTATATTTTTTGGGTACAAATACCCCCAGGACTCGATGGAAGAAAATTGACACAACATGACTGACTTGATCATAAGATTGGAGTCCACAATTCACATTGTCATAAGTAGGAGATATTATACTTCATGTAGTTCTTCAACGCCTTAAGCATGGTAGGGAGTGCATGGATATATTTCATGGAACCTTGTAAACATGAATTTCTAGCTTCCTAAGCATTTTATCAAACACCTTGTATGCATAAGATTGAGCATAGGTGTACTTAACAAATTTAGAATTCTTGAACAACCCAAATTCATGGGTTTCTAACTAACCTATTCACATGATTCATGAAAAACACATCAAGATACAACCTTGAATCCAAAAAACAATCATCAACATGAATATAGTCATAAAACAACAAGGAAATCACAATTTATAATTTAAAATATGATTCTTGAGCTCCATGGACGAAAGGGGCCCATGGATGAACACTACTCATATCTTAAAGCTTGATCTTGAAAGAGATCTAATGTTTCTGAAGGTTCCTGAAGAAATCCTTAGGCTTGCCCTTGATTTTTCTTGACTAGGGTTTAACCCTTTTGGGAAATAATGTTCTTGTTCCTGAGGAGATGATCTTGAGAGGAAACCCTAATCTTGTGGTTGAAAGTGTATGAGAGAGATTTTTGAGATGTTTTAACTAAAGAGAATGGAAGATAATACGTTCCTTGAGGGTTATAAGTCATGGGAAGTGAAGGGAAAAGACTAAAATACCCTTATGAAATAAATTCCCAGTTGCTAAAAATAATAGCAGACGATATTTGTGACAAGGCATCAAAAATGTGACAAGCCATCAAAAATGTCGTCACACAGGAGCTGGAATTGGTGGTTTCTGCGTAAGTCTGACGATATTTGTGACAAGGTGTCAAAAATGTGACAAGCCGTCAAAAATTTCGTCACACAGAAGCTAGATTCTGCCTAAGGCTGACGACCTTCACGATAGGGTGTCACAAATATGGTAAACTACCACGAATGGCTTCACTTAGGATCTAGTTTCTGCCCAAGGCTGACGACCTTCTTGATAGGGCGTCACAAATGTGGTAAGCTACCACGAATGTCGTCACACTGTTTCCAGCCTGACATGCTGGAGTAAAATAGGAATAACTCTTTACTCCGATATCAGATTTAGGCAAAATTTATATTGTTGGAAAGCTAATTCAATTATATATCTGTTTATAGGTCATGAGATCCAAAATTCAAAGTATAATGAGAGATATGCTCATTTGAATTTGACTATATCAATATACTTCTCAAGAATTCAATCGGTAAGGAATATTTTGATTCATCTGATAGCTGGGAGTTATTTGAAGCCTTAATATACATCTAACCTACTCATAAAACTATAAAAGAACCATGATGTACTATGCATGATCTTGGTACATAGATCTAATATTGGTTTGGATTTTTTTTGGGGTATTACAATATCTCTCCCTTGGATACATTCATCCTCGAATGATGACTGCTTGAGA
This sequence comes from Capsicum annuum, assembly GCF_002878395.1. Classification (NCBI taxonomy): domain Eukaryota; kingdom Viridiplantae; phylum Streptophyta; class Magnoliopsida; order Solanales; family Solanaceae; genus Capsicum; species Capsicum annuum. Next base: position 192,559,628 of record NC_061119.1, on the reverse strand, counting down.
GGGGAGAAAAGATAAAATGATGCATATATAGCATGAATGACTGATCATGATTTCATGGCTGATATGATTGAAAATCGAGCATATCATACTGTACATGCATATCTGATGCATGGGTAGCTGATTTATGAATGTAGGACTGAGTGTTCTGATAAACTTAGTTTCTCAAACTGAGAATACATATCTGATGCTTAACTGATAAGTTGAATCCATGCATATCTGATGCATGATTATATGACTGACATAATACGTGAATGCATAACTAAAAGTACTAATAAGCTGACCATGCATATTTGATGCGTGAATACATGAATGAACTGACTTACGAATATGCGACTGAACATGCAATGGTAAAGGCACTAAGATAGAATTGAAACATGAGAACATGGCTGATTCTCCTACGTGATATATGGACTGAACATCATGAACTGAATTGAACCTCTAAATACTTGACTTACATATGAGGTCTAACTTGAAGGTCAACTTATGAGTACCCTCTCTTCTAGACTGAATTTGTTATGCAAGGAGAAATTGAAGGATCTAAGGCAAGTGAACGTTAGAAAGTGGGGTATCTCCCCCTTGGGATGCTATGTCCCTCTAAGAACGCTTACCTTATGGAGATACTTGGTGATGCACAGGGCATCTACGAACTAGATTATAACTAAACTTTAGGATTCTGAAACTAATGCATGATGCATGAGATGAACTGAACTTGCAAATACTAAGAGGTTATACCTTGAAATAGTTATATTCTGTGAGATTTTGGATAGCATGAATAGATGCAAAGATGAGAAAACAAGCTATGAAAATCTGATTGCTCGATTGCTAAACTGACTTGCTGGATTTACTAGCTAACTCATACTGAAACGTATGCTCGAATGAGAGAAAGATATCTAACAATGGATACTATGAACATGAAAGAATTGTAACATACCCGAATCTAAGTTAGGGAAACTTTCTGGATTAGGACGGGTCTGGAGTACATAAAGTCTATTCTGACGCTGACCACTATTGGTACCTTGCTGACGTAACTCCTTACCTCTCTATGCTAAAACTCTGCACTCGCGCATCCTGTGGCCTGGCTTGACATACGCAAAGCATACATCACTACCTACCATACATGCACCTAGATGATTCTTACCACACTCTTTGCAAAGCGGATAAGTAAGACCTCCATTTTCACTACCCTAGGCCTCGGAGACTGGCGCTCCATCATTACGATCATTTTTGGACTTAGGTGCTGGTACACTAGTTGAGGATAAAGCTGGGACTAAAAATTTCTGACTATGCTGAGAACGGTTACCACCCTATGACTTAGGCTGAGCAAAGCTGAAACTACCTATCCTTGCTCTCTTACTCTATCTCTCTCTCTTATCTTAATCTTCTGCTCCTCTATCTGCTGAGCATGTTTCATAAGTCTAGCTAAAGTCATATAACTATTCAAAATGGTAGATCTACACTTGTTTACCACACTATCATTCACCCCTGACATGAACTTACTCATCTTAGCTCTACCGTCTGTAACCACATGATGGGCATATCTAGCTAATTGAGTAAACTTGAGATAATACTCCTTTACCATCATACTTCCCTGCCTGAATTTGATGAACTCTAGTACCTTATCTTCTCTAAGCTCTAGCAGAAAGGATCTATAAAGGAAAGCAAAGGCAAACTCCTCCCACTCTATAGGACCTGCTTCATCTAACCTTTCTGACTTCCACTACTTATACCAAGTATGAGCGACATCCTGTAATTGGTATGTGGATAACTCAAAAATCTGAACAGTAGTAACCCTCATAACATTTGTCATCTTCTGAACCTGATCTAGGAATTCCTGCGAGTCTTCATCTGACTTAGACACTGTGAAGGAAGGAGGATTCATTCGGGTGAAGTCCCAAATTCTAGCTGTAGCTGAATTGGCCACTGGGCTGGCCAGACAATAGCTGGTCGTTCATTTTGGGCAGCAACAGACTGAGAAAGAGTGGTGAATGTGGACCTGAACTCCGCATGAGAAATATGATCGCCCAAAGGTTCTTCGGGCTGAGGGGATGACTAATTCCCGTTTCTTCTTTTAGGAGACATGTCTGTAGAAGAAAGAGAGAAATGGATTAGATTAAGATTATACTCACTGGCACGACATGAACACTGAAAGAAGGGAAATTGTTCCTAAAACATCTCATAGCCTCTTGCACATAAGTGTGGTGCAAAACACACGTATGTACAAGACTCTACTAGATGCGGCTTTCAAACTTCCTAGGACTCTATTGAACCTTAGGCTCTGATACCAAGTTTGTAATTCCCCAATTTTCTGAATCAGAATGCTACACAGTGCTTATGACCCCGGGAGACCACAAGCTAACCCATGAATGATATCTGTACCTGTACACTGCATATATAATGTAATAATGCAGAAAACATAAACATATAGGCCATAAGGTTCAACTGAATAAAGAATTTGTTAAAATATAATATCCATATGGGTGAAAGATACCCAAAAATGCTGAAAACTGAATTAAATTTGAACATAAGTCTAAATATTGAACGTGAAAGCCTCTAAGTGCTTTCTGAATAAGGAGTTGAAGGAACATGTCTCCAACTAACTCTGTAAATTGATAACTGGCTAAAATAATAATGAATAAATAAAATCATATTATCCTCGAATAAACAGGACTCACTGAATCTCTGCGACTGGAAATACTGCTGCTACTGTCGATATGGAGCTCGTGTCTCTGAACCTATGGTGTAACATAAAAGAAAGCACCATAGCGCAAATGCGTTAGTACATCTGAATGTACTGAGTATACAAGTGAGGTAGTCTAAATGCAAAGGGTTATATGCATGAACAATACTGACTAGTATGAACGTGAGAATACATACATGCATACATAACTGGAACTGAACTCATAGAGATACTGACTACTGAGCTTGAATGCTGACAACATAAATATACTGATACTAAGATATTGAATAGATGAACGACTATTTCTGATAGTTTGAATTATGAAGAACTGGTCTGGTTGATTGTGTCTGACAGTCCTGAAACTGAATAATAATATCATGAATTCTGATAACTGATATGACTGATACATGAGTTTAGAAAATTGATATAACTGATATAACTGTGATGATCGGCCAAACCGATGTAACTAATACTGAGCGACTATATCTAACAGACTAAGTTCTGATGGAACTATCTAAGTACTATTTTATATAGAGTAACTAAATTTGAGATCAGTCCTATTTAGTGTGTGATCTTTAAATCTGATGATTCTGATACTGTTTCACTATAGTTGAGATTAGTCCTATCTAATGGGTGATCTTGAAGTCTATTTATAATAATAAGGATTGATTGTCTCTAACAGTACTGAATTTGTACTACTGAACTGACTTGACTGTATCTGACAGTCCTGAATCTGTAAATGAAATTGTAGGATGCGTTCATCTAACCAACATGCACCAACCTAAGCTGACTGGGGTCAAATCTTTGCCCTGACTGGAAGGGTGTCAGTACCGCACCACCAGTAAAGACATCTCTTGTGGAGTCAGTCCTAATCTAGCGGGAGACTCCTGGGATCAGTCTTATACATATAAATGTGCTAACAGGTGACTCCTGAGCATGTTATTCCTATCTAACAGGTGACATCTCGTACTTATGCTGGCTACATAGTTGTAGAACTTAGGGATTGCTTCTAAGTATCTCAGTCCTAATCTAGCGAGTGAGTCCCCATCCCTAGTATCACTCGGTGCTCAATCCTTCTCCTATTTGAAAGATACTGAACTAAATAACTAGGCTGAACTGAACTGAACTAATACAGATTAACTAGATTGATACTTGTGGTATTGTTTAGCGGAGCTAAACTAAGTTTACTAGATTCTGATGACTGATGGAATATACTGAATTCTGAGGACTGGTTGAGAGTACTAAAGTTACTGATATTAACTTTGAATACTGAGGTTACAGATATTACTGAGTACTGAGATCACTGAAATTACTGAACTACTGAGATTACTAAGGTTACTGAATTTTCCTGAGTCATGTGACTGACTGAATTCTATAGATCATGGCTTGACTGAGAGTATCATGACAACATGACATGGCTCTAGGCACACAGCTATTTTTTTTGGGTACAAATACCCCCAGGACTCGATGGAAGGAAACTAACACAACATGAATGACTTGATCATAAGATTGGAGTCCACAATTCACATTGTCATAAGTAGGGGATATTATACTTCATGTAGTTCTTCAACGCCTTAAGCATGGTAGGGAGTGCATGGATATATTTCATGTACATATAGTATATCTCCATTATCATACATGCTTTATACCACAACAATTGCAACACATCAATAGCATGGAATTTATATTGAAGAATATAGCTAACATAGACTTGTCATTTAGATATCATGGAACCATGTAAACATGAATTTCTAGCATCCTAAGCATTTTATCAAACACCTTGCATGCATGATATTGAGCATAGGTGTACTTAACAAATTTAGAAATCTTGAACAACCCAAATTCATTGGTTTCCAACTAACCTATTCACATGATTCATGAAAAACACATCAAGAAAAAACCTTGAATCCAAACAACAATCATCAACATGAATATAGTCATAAAACAGCAAGAAAATCACAATTTATAACTTAAAATATGATTCTTGAGCTCCATGGACGAAAGGGACCCATGGATGAACACTACTCATATCTTAAAGCTTGATCTTGAAAGAGATCTAATGTTTCTGAAGGTTCCTAAAGAAATCCTTAGGCTTGCCCTTGATTTTTCTTGACTAGGGTTTAACCCCTTTAGGAAAGAATGTTCTTGTTCCTGAGGAGATGATCTTGAGAGGAAACCCTAATCTTGTGGTTGAAAGTGTATGAGAGAGCTTTTTGAGATGTTTTAACCAAAGAGAATGGAAGATAATACGTTCCTTGAGGGTTATAAGTCATGGGAAGTGAAGGGAAAAGACTAAAATACCCTTATGAAATAAATTCCCTGTTGCTGAAAATAATAGCAGACGACATTTGTGACAAGGCATCAAAAATGTGACAATCCATCAAAAATGTCATCACACAGGAGTTGGAATTGGTGGTTTATGCCTAAGTCTAACGATATTTGTGACAAGGCGTCAAAAATGTGACAGGCCATCAAAAATTTCGTCACACAGAAGCTGGATTCTGCCTAAGGCTGACGACCTTCGTGATAGGGTGTCACAAATATGGTAAACTACCATGAATTTCTTCACTTAGGAGCTGGTTTCTGCCCAAGGATCACGAGCTTCATGATAGGGCGTCACAAATGTGGTAGGCTACCACGAATGTCGTCACACTATTTTCAGCCTGACATGCTGGAGTAAAATAGGAATAACTCTTTGCTCCGATATCAGATTTAGGCAAAATTTGTATCGTTGGAAAGCTAATTCAATTATATATCTGTTGATATGTCATGAGATCCAAAATTCAAAGTATAATGAGAGATATGCTCATTTGAATTTGACTATACCAATATACTTCTCAAGAATTCAATCGGTAAGGAATGTTTTGATTCGTCTGATAGCTGGGAGTTATTTGAAGCGTTAATATACATCTAACCTACTCATAAAACTATAAAACAACCATGAGGTACTATGCATGATCTTGGTACATGGATCTAATATTGGTTTGGATTTTTTTGGGGTATTACAATATCTCCCCCTTGGAAACATTCGTCCTTGAATGATGCCTGCTTGAGAGGGGAGAAAAGATAAAATGATGCATATATAGCATGAATGACTGATCATGATTTCATGGCTGATATGATTGAAAATTGAGCATATCATATTGTACATGCATATCTGATGCATAGGTAGCTGATTTATGAATGTAGGACTGAGTGTTCTGATAAACTGAGTTTCTCAAACTGAGAATGCATATCTGATGCTTAACTGATAAGTTGAATCTATGCATATCTGATGTATGATTATATGACTGACATAATACGTGAATGCATAACTGAAAGTACTAATAAGCTGACCACGCATATCTAATGCGTGAATACATGATAGAACTGACTCACAAATATGCGACTGAACATGCAATGGTAAAGGCACTAAGATAGAACTGAAAGATAAGAACATGACTGATTCTCCTACATGACATATAGACTGAACATCACGAACTGAATTGAACCTCTGAATACTTGACTTACAGCTGAGGTCTAACTTGAAGGTAACTTATGAGTACCCTCTATTCTAGACTGAATTCATTATGCAAGGAGAAATTGAAGGATCTAAGGCATGTGAGTATTAACAGAAAGTGGGGTATGTCCCCCTTGGGATTCTATGTCCCTCTAAGAACGCTTACCTTATGGAGATACTTGGTGATGCACAGGGCATCTACAAACTAGATTATAACTAAACATTAGGAGTTTGAAACTAATGCATGATGCATGAGATGAACTAAACTTGCAAATACTAAGAGGTTATACCTTGAAATAGTTACATTCTCTGAGATTTTGGATAGCATGAATAGATGCAAAGATGAGAAATCAAGCTATGAAAATCTGACTGCTCAATTACTAAACTGACTTGCTGGATTTACTAGCTAACTCATACTGAAACATACGCTCGAATGAGAGAAAGATATCTAACAATGCATACTATGAACATGAAAGACTGGTAACATACCCGAATCTAAGTCAGGGAAACTTTCTGGATTAGGATGGGTCTGGAGTACATAAAGTCTATTCTGACGCTGACCACTGTTGGTACCTTGCTGACGCAACTCCTTACCTCTCTATGCTAAAACTCTGCACTCTCACATCCTGTGGCCTGGATTGGAACACCCAAAGCATACATAACTGCCTACCATACATGCACCTAGATGATTCTTACCACACTCTTTGCAAAGCGGATAAGTAAGACCTCCATTTTCACTACCCTGGGCCTCAGAGCCTGGCTCTCCATCATAACGGTCATTTTTGGACTTAGGTACTGGTATACTAGCTGAGGATAGAGCTGGGACTAAAAATTTCTAACTATGCTGAGAACAGTTACCACCCTGTGACTTAGGCTGAGCAAAGCTGAAACTACCTATCATTGCTCTCTTACTCTGTCTCTCTCTCTCTTGTCCTAATCTTCTGCTCGTCTATCTGCTGAGCATGTTTCATAAGTTTGGCTAAAGTGACATATCTATTCAACATGGCAGATCTGCACTTATTTACCACACTATCATTCACCCCTGACACGAACTTACTCATCTTAGCTCTACTGTCTGCAACCACAAAAGGGGCATATCTAGCTAATTGAGTAAACTTGAGATAATACTCCTTTACCATCATACTGCCCTGCCTGAGGTTGATGAACTCTAGTACCTTATCTTCTCTAAGCTCTAGCAGAAAGAATCTATCAAGTAAAGCAGAGGCAAACTCCTCCCACTCTATAGGACGTGCATCATCTAACCTTTTTGACTTCCACTGCTTGTACCAAGTATGAGCGACATCCTATAATTGGTATGCGGCTAACTCAAAAATCTGAACAGTAGTAACCCTAATAACATTTGTCACCTTCTGAACCTGATCTAGGAATTCCTGCGAGTCTTCATCTGACTTAGACACCGTGAAGGAAAGAGGATTCATTCGGGTGAACTCCCAAATTCTAGCTGCAGCTGAATTGGCCACTGGGTTGGCCAGAACAATAGCTGGTTGTTTATTTGGGTAGCAACTGACTGAGAAAGAGTGGTGAATACGGCCCTGAACTCCACATGAAAAATATGATCGCCCAAAGGTTCTTCGGGCTGAGGGGATGACTGATTCCCGTTTCTTATTTTAGGAGGCATGTCTGTAGAAGAAAGACAAAAATGGATTAGACTGATATTATACTCCCTGGCACGACATGAACACTGGAAGAAGGAAAATTGTTCCTAAGACATCTCATAGCCTCCTGCACATAAGTGTGGTGCAAAACACACGTATGTACAAGACTCTACTAGATGCAGCTTTCAAACTTCCTAGGACTCTATTGAACCTTAGGCTCTGATACCAAGTTTGTAATGCCTCAATTTTCTGAATCAGAATGCTACACGGTGCTTACGACCCCGAGAGACCACAAGCTAACCCATGACTGATATTTGTACCTGTACACTACTTATATAACATAATAATGCAGAAAACATAAACATATAGGCCATAAGGTTCAATTGAATAAAGAATTTCTTAAAATATAATATCCATATGAGTGAAAGATACCCAAAAACGCTGAAAACTAAATTAAATCTGAACATAAATCTGAAATTAAATGTGAAAGACTCTAAGTGCTTTTTGAATAAGGAGTTGAAGGAAAATGTCTCCAACTAACTCCGTAAACTGATAACTGGCTAAAATAATAATGAATAAATTAAATTATATTGTCCTCGAATAAAGAGGACTCACTGAATCTCTGCGACTGGAAATGCAACTACTACTGCCGATCTGGAGCTTGTGTCTTTGAACCTATGGTGTAACATAAAAGAAAGCACCATAGCGCAAATGCGTTAGTACATCTGAATGTACTGAGTATACAAGTGAGGTAGTCTAAATGCAAAGGGTTATATGCATGAACAATACTGACTAATATGAACGTGAGAATACATACATGCATACATAACTGTAACTGAACTCGTAGATATACTGACTATTAAGTTTGAATACTGACAACATGAGTGTACTGATACTGAGATATTGAATACATGAACGACTATTTCTGATAGTTTGAATTATGAAGAACTGGTCTGGTTGACTGTGTCTGACAGTCCTGAAGCGAAATACTGATATCATGAATTTTGATAACTGATATGACTGATATATGAGTTTAGAAAATTGATATAACTGATATAACTGTGATGATCGGCCTAACCGATGTAACTAATACTGAACGACTTTATCTAACAGTCTAAGTTTTGATGGAACTATCTAAGTTCTATTTTATATGGAGTAACTAAATTTGAGATCAGTCCAATTTAGTGGGTGATCTTTAAATCTGATGATTCTGATACTGTTTCACTATAGTTGAGATTAGTCCTATCTAATGGGTGATCTTGAAGTCTATTTATAATGATAAGGATTGATTGTCTCTAACAGTACTGAATTTGTACTACTAAACTTACTTGACTGTATCTAACAGTCCTGAATCTGTAAATGAAATTGTGGGATGTGTTCATCTAATCGACATGCCCCAAGCTAAGCTGACTGGGGTCAAATCTCTGCCCTAACTGGAAGGGCGTCAGTACTGCGCCACCAGTAAAGACATCTGCTGTGGAGTTAGTCCTAATCTAGTGGGAGACTCCTGGGATCAGTCTTATACATATAAATGTGCTAACTGGTGGCCCCTGAGTATGTTATTCCTATCTAACAGGTGACATCTCATACTTATGCTGGCTACATAGTTCTAGAACTTAGGGATTGTTTCTAAGGATCTCAATCCTAATCTAGCGGGTGAGTCCCCATCCCTAGTATCACTCGATGCTGAATCCTACTCCCATCTAAAAGATGCTGAACTAAATAACTGGGCTGAACTGAATAACTGAACTGATCTAATTTGCTGAACTGATACTGATTAACTAGATTGATACTAGTGGTATTGTTTAGCGGAGCTAAACAAAGTTTACTAGATTCTGATGACTGACGAAATATACTGAGTTCTGAGGACTGGTTGAGAGTACTAAAGTTACTGAGATTGACTTTGAATACTGAGGTTACAAATATTACTGAGTACTGCGATCACAGAAATTACTGACCTACTGAAATTACTGAGGTTACTAGATTTTCCTGAGTCATGTAACTGACTGAATTCTATAGATCATGGCTTGACTGAGATTATCATGATAACATGACATGGCTCTAGGCACACAGCTATATTTTTTGGGTACAAATACCCCCAGGACTCGATGGAAGGCAACTGACACAACATGACTGACTTGATAAAAAGATTGAAGTCCACAATTCACATTGTCTTAAGTAGGGGATATTATACTTCATGTAGTTCTTCAACACCTTAAGCATGGTAAGGAGTGCATGGATATATTTCATGTACATGTATTATATATCCATTATCATACATGCTTTATACCACCACAATAGCAACACATCAATAGCATGGAGGTTATATTGAAGTATATAGCTAACATGGACTTGTCATTTAGATATTATGGAACCATGTAAATATGAGCTTCTAGCATCCTAAGCATTTTATCAAACACCTTGCATGCATAATATTAAGCATAGGTGTACTTAATAAATTTAGAATCCTTGAACCACCCAAATTCATGGGTTTCCAACTAACCTATTTACATGATTCATGAAAAACACATCTAGATACAACCTTGAATCCAAACAACAATCATCAACATGAATATAGTCATAAACCAACAAGGAAATCACAATTTATAATTTAAAACATGATTCTTGAGCTCCATGGATGAAAGGGACCCATGAATGAACACTACGCATACCTTAAAGCTTGATCTTGAAAGAGATCTAATGTTTCTGAAGGTTCCTGAAGAAATCCTTAGGCTTGCCCTTGCTTTTTCTTGACTAGGGTTTAACCCCTTTGGGAAAGAATGTTCTTGTTCCTAAGGAGATGATCTTGAGAGGAAACCCTAATCTTGTGGTTCAAAGTGTATGAGAGAGCTTTTTGAGATGTTTTAACTAAAGAGAATGGAAGATAATACGTTCCTTGAGGTTTAAAAGTCGTGGGAAGTGAAGGGAAAAGACAAAAATACCCTTATGAAATAAATTCCCATTTGCTGAAAATAATAGCTGAGGCATCAAAAATATGACAAGCCATAAAAAATGTTGTCACACAGGAGCTGGAATTGATGGTTTCTACCTAAGTCTGATGATATTTGTGACAGGGCACCAAAAATGTGACAGGCCATCAAAAATGTCATCACACAGAAGCTGGATTCTGCCTAAGGCTAACGACCTTTGTGATAGGGCATCACAAATGTGGTAAGCTACCACGAATATCGCCACTTAGGAGTCGGTTCTGCCTAAGGCTGACGACCTTCGTGATAGGGAATCATAAATGTGGTAAGCTACCATAAATATCGTCACTTAGGAGCTGGTTTCTGTGTAAGGCTGACGACCTTCGTGATAGGGCGTCACAAATGTGATAAGCTACCACGAATGTTGTCACACTGTTTCCATCCTGACATGCTGGAGTAAAATAGGAATAAATCTTTGCTCCGATATCGAATTTAGGAAAAATTATTATCGTTGGAAAGATAATTCAATTATATATCTATTGCTAGGTCATGAGCTCAAAAATTCCAAGTATAATGAGAGATATACTCGTTTGAATTTGACTATACCAATATCCTTCTCAAGAATTCAATCGGTAAGGAATGTTTTGATTCGTCTGATAGCTGGGAGTTATTTGAAGCCTTAATATACATCTAACCTACTCATAAAACTATAAAATAACCATGATGTACTATGCATGAGCTTGGTACATGTCTCTAATATTGGTTTGGATTTTTTTGGGGTATTACACAAACACATATATATGTGTGTGTGTGTGCGCGCATGTGTATATATATATATATATATGTATGTATGTATATGTATGTATGTATCTATAATATGAATCACCACTATACTATGAAAATGTATCAATAACTCTAAAATTTTACGTATGTATTAGGCCATTTTTCTTAAAAAAAAATTGTGCCACTTATATGTATCACAGATGAATTCAATACCTGATTCAATGAAGAATTATGGATCTACTCTATTTTCTCCTGATCTTTCATTTGCATGTCAGATTCTTGATTTTTGGCAACAAAATCTTCTCTAATATTCTACATTTTTCCTAGTTCATAATGGTTCTTTGACCTATTTTCATGAAAACCTTCCTTTGTGTAATCAAAGTTACTCGGAGTAAAATTCACAACCTGATGACTTGCAGGAATACCTTTTTGTATTTTGATTTGGGAAATTCTCAAACTAAATGGGGGTGAATCTTCATTAGCCTTTGAAGATCAAACAAATTAACACAATAGAAATTAAAACATATATGAATATTGATTTGTCTTGTCAAAAATTAAATTAAAATCCACTTAAACAATCAACTCACCTCAGTGAAATAACTGCAAATTTTTGAAATTTAAAGAAGTAAATTGATAGTTCTAAGAAATTGAAGTAATGGACAAGGAAGTTACCTCAACTAATGATAATTAGGGAGAGATTTTAGGGGAGAAAATTATTGAAAAATAAAGTGTTGCATGCGTTAATGGTGGAGAAAATATCGGATGGGAGGGTTCTACATATGTATCAAGAGTAAAAGTTAAATCATGGATTTAAATAATTTTTTTTAAAAGATAAGGGATTTTGGATAATATAGACTCTTAAGTTTGTGGTTTTGTGTAATTTATCCTTAATATATCAACTAAACAAACTTACTTAAAATTCAAACTAACATAATTATGTAACATAACAAAGTTACATCTAACAAAGTTAACATTACAAAGTTAACAATAAATTTTGATAATCACATAATAAAGTTAACAAAGTTACATAACAAGTTAACATAACAAAGTTACATAATCATTTAGAAGAAAATATTTAATTGAATCACAACATAGAGAGGTGTCCATTATGGTATCAACATTTATAGGAGTTTTGCTCAACAATGACTTAAACTTTTAACAATTCCCAGAAATGACAACTTTTCTCCTTTGCTTTTACATCAACAAATTACAAAATTAGACCATTTTCCTAATGTGATGAAAACCAGTATAAAAAAAATGTTAACCCAATAAAGGCAAAAAACATCCTGATCTAAAGGCTACAACAACTTCAATTCTTAACCATTCAGATCAACAACTTATCTTCTTATCTATCTTAGAATAGCATACTTCTAATTGTGTTGCAAATTTTGTATGCGGAACAAGTCTATATTTTTCTAACATGCCAGTGTAAAAAAACAAACTTATTAAAGTCATCTCTACTTTGTAGGCTAAATCAAATAGACAGGCTAAGTTTATATCTCTCAGATGAAGGGCAACCAAATTTACTCTTAACTTACAAATAAAGTGGAACTAATTTACTCTTACCTCAAAAATTCTAACTCTTTGACAAAGGAATTCAAAAGATGTTGCTTTTACATTACCAAAGATTAGACCATTTACATTATGACACGAAACAAAACATGTTTAAGAAACATGTCAAATACTACATGGCATACAAAAAAATGGGCTAATAGTCTCACACACATACAAATACACGTGCGGGGAGAGCGCGAACCACCTAAAAAAAAACTACCCACGCTAGATAATATAAGAAGTCATTGTGATAATTTCATTCATGCTTCGATTCACAACAAAACTTTTAAAATAAATAGTATGGAAATGGATAAGAACCTATAAGATTGAACTAATTAAAAGCAAAGCACTGACAATAACACCGAAAACTCGAATGGAATCCTCAACTCGTCGCCCTTTTTTTTTTGTTTTCTTCCTATTTTTTTTGTTTTTTTTCTGTTTTTTTCTCCGGTCATCTTTCTTTCCTCAAGTTCCTACTCTCTTTTTCACTTTGAGTTTTTCTTTTGGTTACTATACATTTTTCCTCATCTAATCTTTCTTTTCTAACGTAGTTTTTTTTTCTCAGTATGTTTATGTGAGTTATATAATAATATGTTTAGGTGTGTTTGTGTTGTATGTCATGTATGTGTGTGTTGCCAGAAAAGATGGGACGCGGGGCGAATTTATGTTAGTGGGGAAAGAGTTACTAAGGGTGGTTTTAGGGTGTGGATAGATTAGGATAGGATTTTATTTTTATTTAAAATTAAATAAAAAAAATAAGAAATATTTATTATGTTTTATATTTTTTATTTTTAAACAAAATGTAAAAAAAAAAAATATAACTAATATAATTAAGAAAATAATAAAATTACTAGCTTATTTACTAAAAACTAAATGAAAAGAAAAACATATTTTTGAAAAATTTCTTATTATTTGGTAAATTAAAATAAAATAAAAAATATCCTAAGATGTAACTTTATTTTAAAAGAAATTTTTTTTTTTTTATAATTTCTCTCATAAAACCTACTTGAGATGAAAAATAAAAGATAAAATAAAAATTAGATAAAAAGAATAATTAAAATAAATAAATAAATTTTTTATGCTAAAATAGGTAAAAGTTAGGGAAGGGTCAAAAACTACTTGTCTACATTTTGTCCCACTTTGTTTGAGTACACAGTGGGCAACAAAATAAGTTTTGAACCTCCGGCTATTTGAAAGGGTAGGAGAAAGAATAAGGAGATGCGATCGAGTCTTGGTGTGGACTGCCTACATATCCCAAGTTATAAGGGAATCAGATCATGTTTAGTTCAGAGAGGTGAAATGGTGGCACGACGAGCTAGAGTTTAAGTGAGGTTCCGTCGAGCTCTGGTTCGTGGATTCTGCTTTTACATCCAAATGAAAAATAAAAATAAAAAATGAAGATACAAATGAAAGATCCTATCTATGCACAACTTTTCTAGAATCTTGACTTGAATCATTTTGACTTCTCAAGTTGTGAGACAGTCGTTATTTTGAGTTAAACAGGAAAATAAAATGTTTCTCCATGTGGACTCTTGGTATTGAAAAGGAACTTGAAAATTGACCTATTCTTCATACTTTCGTCTGATTTAAACTTGAAAATCTTCACCCTATTCTTCAGGCGGGATCTTGAACTTTCAACTGATAATCTTCACTCTATTCTCTAGGAAAGCGCCTAACTTGCTATTTCATCACCCTATTTTTCAAACGGGCTCCTGACTTGTAATTTCACCACCCTATTCTTCAGGCGGGCTCCTGAGCTTCAAAATTAAATATAATTTTGATTCTCCTACCATGTTCCTGAACTCAAAGTAAAAAGTGAATATAAAAGTAAAGTCCCATTATCCAAGAAGGTCCAGAGCAAAAATTAAAGTCCCATTATCTAGGAAGATCGTGAGCAGAAAATAAAATTCCATTATCTAGAAGGGTCCTGAGCAGAAAGTAAAATCCCATTATCCAAGAGGGTTCTGAGAAAAATTAAAATCCCATTACTTAGGAGGGTCCTGAGCAAAAAGTAGAATCTCATTATGCAGGAGGGTCATGAGAAAAAAGTAAAATCTCATTATCCTGGTGGGTCCTAAGCAGAAAGTAAATTTCCATTATCCCGGAGGGTCCGACCAGAAAATAAAAGCCCATTATCCAAGAGGGTCCTGAGCTAAAAATAAAATCCCATTATCCAGGAGGGCCTTGAGCGTAAAATAAAGTACCATTATCCAGGAGGATCCCGAGCTTAAAATAAAGTTCTATTATCCAAGAGGATCCTGAGAAGAAAATAAAGTCCCATTATCCAGGAGGATTCTGAGTAGAAATTAAAGTCACATTATCCAGGAGGGTCCTGAGCAAAAATTGAAGCCCCATTATCTAGGAGGGTCCTAGGGAGAAAATAAAATTCCAT
This sequence comes from Capsicum annuum, assembly GCF_002878395.1. Classification (NCBI taxonomy): domain Eukaryota; kingdom Viridiplantae; phylum Streptophyta; class Magnoliopsida; order Solanales; family Solanaceae; genus Capsicum; species Capsicum annuum. Next base: position 192,544,180 of record NC_061119.1, on the reverse strand, counting down.
TATCCAGGAGGGCCCTAAGCGAAAAATAAAGTCCCATTATCCAGGAGGTTCCTAAGCAAAAATAAAAGTCTCATTATCCAGGAGTTTCCTGAGTAAAAAATAAAATTCTATTATCCAAGAGGGTCCTAAGCTGAAAGTAAAGTCCCACTATCCAAGAAAGTCCTAAGCTAAAATAAAATTCCATTATCCTGGAGGGTCCTGAGCAGAAAAGTAAAATCCCATTATCCAGGAGGGTTTTGAGCAGAAATTAAAGTCCAATTATCCAGAAGGGTCCTTAGAAGAAAACAAAATCCCATTTTTTAGGAGGGTCCGAAGCAAAAAGTAAAATTCCATTATATAGGAGGGTCCTGAAAAGTAAATAAAATCCCATTATCTAGGAGGATCTTGAGTATAAAGTATAGTCCCATTATCAAGGAGGGTCCTGAGCAGAAAAGTAAAATCCCATTATCGAGGAGGGTTCTGAGCAGAAAGTAAAATCCCATTACCCAAGAGGGTCTTGAGAAAAAAATAAAAATCCCATTATGTAAGAGGGTCCTGAGCTGAAAACTAAAGTCCCATTATCCAGGAGGTTCCTGAGCATAAAGTCAAGTTCCATTATCCGGGAGGGTCCTAAGCAGAAAGCAAAATCCCATTATCCAGGAGGGTAATAAGTAGAAAGTAAAATCTCATTATCCAGGAGGGTCCTGAGCGAAAATAAATGTTTCATTATCTAGGAGGGTCCTGAGCAGAAAAGTAAAATCCCATTATATAGGAGGATCCTAAGTAGAAAGTAAAGCCCTATTATTCAGGAGTGTCCTGGACAGAAAATAAAATCCTATTATCCAGGAGGGTCCTGAGCAGAAATTAAAATCCCATTATCCAGGAGGGTCCTGGGTAAAAAATAAAATCTCATTATCCCGGAGGGTCCTGAGCATAAAGGAAAGTACTATTATCCTGGAGGGTCTTGAGCAGAAAAGTATTATCCCATTATCTAGGAGGGTCCTGAGCCAAAAATAAAATCCCATTATCGAGGAAGGTCCTGAGCAGAAAATAAAATCTCATTATCCAGGAGGGTCCTGAGCTGAAAATTAAAGGCCCGTTATCCAGGAAGATCCTGAGAAGAAAGTAAAGTCCCATTACCTAGTAGGGTCCTAAGCAGAAAGAAAAATTATATTATCCTGGAGGGTCCTTAGTAGAAAGCAAAATTCCATTATCCAGGAGGGTTTTGAGCAGAAAATAAAACTCCATTATCCAGGAAGGCTATAAGCATAAAGTAAAAGCCCATTATCCAGGAGTGTCCAGAGCAGAAATTAAAAAACCCATTATCAAGGAGGGTTTTGTGCTTGAATTAAAGTCCATTAAATACGAACAAATTTATTGCCCCATTTTGTACAAGAAAAATTTTATGAGTGTTACCAGATCATAACTTTTTAAAAAAGGTAAAGAAGGTGAATCAAGGCCTTTATAAAGAAATGTGTCTCTTAAGATTAAAACTGATGTGCATCTCTTATGGTTAGCGTGTAGGACTCTAACTAGAAAGTGTATTTTCTAGGAGTAAAGACTCAAATTAGGAAGTATGTCACCTGATAAATGAATCTTGAATTACCCAAACAAGAAAATAGATCTCCTAGGGTTAAATGGAATGACTCGACTAGAAAGTCCATCTTTTAGGAGTGAAGGTTCAAGCTAGGAAGTGTGTTACCTAACACATGAAAAATGACATACCCAGGCAAGGAAGTGTGTATACTAGGGGTTAAATGGAATGAATCAACTAGAAAATGCATCTTCTAGAAGTGAAGGTTCAAGTTAGGAAGTACATCACCTAACACATAAAACTTAAATAACCCAGACAAGGAAGTGTGTATCCTAGGGGTTAAATAAAATGACTCAACTAGAAAATGTATCTTCTAAGAGTGAAGGTTCAAGTTAGGAAGTGTATCACATAACACATGAAACTTAAATTACCTAGAAAAGAAAGTGTGTTTCCTAGAGGTTAAATGAAATGACTCGACTAGAAAGTGTGTTTTCTAGGACTAAAGGTTCAAGTTAGGAAGTGTGTCACCTAACAAATGAAACTTAAATTACCCAAACAAGAAAGTATGACTCCTAAGGGTTAAATGAAATAACTCGAGTAAAAAGTGTGTATTCTAGGAGTGAAAGTTCAAGTTAGGAAATGTGTCACCTAACACATGAAACTTAAATTACCCAGACAAGAAAGTGTGTCTCCTAGGGGTTAAGTGAAATGACTAAACTAGAAAGTGTGGCTTCTAGGAGTGAAGGTTGAAGTTAGGAAGTGTGTCACCTAACACATGAAACTTAAATTATTTAGACTAGAAAGTGCGTCTCCAAGGGGTTAAAGGGAAGGACTCGACTAGAAAATGCATCTTCTAGGAGTAACAATTCAAGTTAGAAAGTGTGTCACCTAACAAATGAAACTAGAATTATCCAGACTAGGAAGTGCGTATCTGTAAGATCCCGCAAAATCCTAAGTTTAACTCAGTCCTTTAGAGCATGAAAAGAGGTCCTAGATTTAGAAATTTTAGCTAAGTGTTTATACTTAGAATTATTTTAGCCTTCATAATTTGGCGATCTTATTTTACGACCTTTCTGACCTTAAAATGTCGATCCTTAGATTGAGTCATGATCAGTTGTGTCAATAGGTTACTTTGGGTGAGTTTCAGATTTTTCAAACCTCGTTTGACTCATATTAAGGTGACCAAAATAGTGGGTCGATGTGATCACGGTGCATCACGTCGCCTATCACGTCGACGGATAATTTTCCCTAGCGTTCAGTGCAATTCCAGTGAACCAACACGAACTTGATGCAATGCGATGGTCATCACGTTGTTACCATTAACACTGCACATCGCTCAAATCGTCACTAGGCACATTTTCAATCATTAAAACTTTACGTCCATAGGGGTATTTGGGTCATTTTCCCACCCTTAATCAGCCCCAAAAAAATGACATTAACCTACTCTAAAGGCAAAATCTCTTATTCTCTCTCAAATTTACTCTACAGAAAACTCTAGGGCATTTATATTTCAAGACCAATGTTCAAGAATACACCATCAATTTTCACGAATTTACTTACCAAGGTATGTTAGGTGTTCATCCAAGGATTTCCTTCCACCCTTGGAGTTCAAGAACCCCTTTTAAATTTCAAGATAACTGTTTCATGAATTTCATGTTTAATTAAATTGTATTGATGATTATGATGTTATTTGGGTTTATAATCCATGATTAATTTCAAGTTTTATGAGAAATAAATAGCATGTGTGTATTGTTATATGGTTTCATGTTAAAAACCCTTGAATTTGTAAGTTGGGATTGTGGTCATGATGCTTGTATGTTCTATTATAGTTATATGCTTAAATTATGTCCCCAAGTGTTTGACAAAATGTTCATGAGAGCTGAGTAGTGCAATTATACCATATTAGCATGTGTACAAGTTCATGCCATGCAAGTGTTTGCTAAAATGCCTCAATGAATGAAATGTGACAAATTGACTTGTTATCATGTTTTAAAGAATATGTTACCTTTTTACTATCTATGCAATCGAATCTTGGGGTATGAAATACCCGAAATATAGATGCTTACATAGAATTATAGTAGCTTCAAAATAGTCTCTGTGATGTCACATGCAATAGTACTTAGTCAGTTACAGAACTAAGTGTATTTAGTCAGATAGCAGAACTTATTAAACTCAGTCCAGTTCAGTCAGTTAACGTGATAAGTAACAACACAGTCAAGCCTAGTACAACTTAGAAATCAATTTAGGGTCTATTCTGTTGGGAGTAGGATTCAGCACCGAGTGAACCTAAGAATGGGGACTCATCTGCCAGTAGAGGGTGTGATCCTTAAAAGCAGTCCTTGTATTCAAGAAATATGTAGCCAACAAGGTTGAGACATAAACCTGCCAGTTGAGGGTTAATGAGATATTTTACCTTCCAGTTGATGGTTAATGAGGGTACCGACGTTCTCACTCAAAGCACCTTCCAGATGAGGGTGACTTAGCACTTATCTTTACTCATGGCACGGTACTGAGACCCTTCTAACTGGATTAAAGGTTGGACCCCAATCAGTCCAGAGAGGGGCATGTTAGTTAGATTATTATCTCCTAAAATTTTAGTTTCAGTCACAGTATAGAACCCAGTTCAGTTCTACATAACCAAGACTATCAGACACAGTCACCCAACTCAGCACGAAACTCAATTTAGTTCCACAGAACCAGGACTGTTAGAAATAGTCACCAAGATAACAATAATATAGTTATTAGTGAACTCAGATATCAATTAGTTAGTTATTAGAACTCAGTACTCAGTGTCAATATGATCTCAGTTACAGTATACGTAGTTATGTGCATAGTATTGCATAATCAGTAGTTACAGTAGTTTCATATATATATGTACTCTCATTCAGATATACTCACATCACTCAGTAAGTTGTTTTTCGTGCATATGAACCCATGCCTTCAGCCTTACCTCGCTTAGCATACCAGTACTTTCAAAGTACTGACGAATACCTTTCTTTTGTGCTATTATGTCTTATATCATAGGTTCAGATACATGGGATCCTAATCGTACTTAGCAGCCCAGCTTATCAGTAGCATACTTAGTGACGAATCCTCATAGTTTGAGGACAGAGTTGTTATTTTAGTATATTTTCAGTAGCCGGAGTTAGTTAGGGGCTTGTCCCATCAACTTCACTTTTAGACAGTTAGAGGCTTTAAGACTAGATTATTTCAGACAAATGCTCAGTTTTGAGTATTTATATATAAGTATTTGATTTCAGTTATGAATCTTATGGCAGATTCAGCCTAAGTTTTTCATTATTACAGTATTATTACTCAGTTATTGCAGCGGGTACCAATCATGGGTTAGCTTGTGGTCCTTCGAGATTATGAGCATCATGTGACATCTAGGATGAAGACTCGAGGTATTACAAACTTGGTATCAGAGCCTAAGGTTCAACAGAGTCCTAGGAGGTCTGAAAGAGCCTAAGTTTCAATAGAGTCCTAGGAAGTTTAAAATTTGCGTCTAGTAGAGTCTTGGGCATGGTTGTGTAGCACGCCACACTTATGAACAAGAGGCTATGAGGTATTTTAGGAAAAGTTTCCCTTCTTTCAGTATTTATATCATACGAGTAAGCATGAGCTCAAGTTAAACTCTTAGTCTACTTCTTTTCAGATATACCTCTAAAAAGGAATAACGGAAGAAGGACTGGAAATCAGCCAGCACCTCCGCTCATTCAAGAAGATCCCCTGGACGAGCATCTCTCCCACATAGAATTCAGAGCAGCTTTCACCACTTTGGCTCATTCTGTGGTAGCCTAAAATAAACGCCCAACTGCTACCCAAGCCAACCCAGTGGCTAATACTGCTGTAGTTAGAATTTAGGACTTCACCCGAATGAATCCTCCATCATTTACCAGGTCTAAGTCAGATAAGGACCCACAGGAATTCCCTGATCAGGTGCAGAAAGTCACAGATATTAAGGGGGTAACTATTAGTGAGAGTGCTGAGTTAGCTGCATATCAATTGCAGGATATGGCTCACTTATGGTTCAAGTAGTGGAAGGTAGAGAGGGCCACAGATACAGGGCCCATAGAATAGGATGAGTTTGCCACTACTTTTCTGGATAGGTTCTTCTTACTAGAGTTGAGGGAAGCGAAGGTTTTGGAGTTTATTAATCTAAAATAGGGGAACATGATAGTGAAAGAGTATTCTCTCAAGTTTACTCAGTTAGCATGATAGTCTATCAGTGTGGTCAAGGAGTGTAGGATCGTAATGCTAATTTATGAGATAGACATATCTAGGCTCATAGTCCATGCTCAGCAGATAGAGGTGGCTAATAAGAAGGAGAAGGAGAGAGGGAATAAGAAGGCTAGAATAAGTAGCTTCAACTTCGCTCAGCCTAAGTCAGAGAGTGGAAATCATTCCCAGTTCTGCCTAAAATCTCCAGTTCCAGCTCCATCCTTAGCCAGCTCTCCAGTGTCGAAATTCAGAGACGATAATAAAGATAGGGCACCAGGCCGTAAACCCCAGGGTAGTGTTAGTAGTTCCTGAACAAATCCTCTTTGCTAGAAGTATGGCAGAAACCATCAAGGTATCTGCAGAGCTGGCAGAGATGTGTGTTTTAGATGTGGTAACCCAAGCCATAGAATAGAGATTGTCCTCATTCAGGTTTTCAGGATCAGTATAATCGTCCTTCAGCTCAGTTTGATCGCCCAAATCCACAGGGTGCCGCTTCCAGTGCCACCAATGGGTAGCGTCCAAATAAACTCTATGCACTTAAGTCCCGACAAGATCAGAAAAGTTCTCCTGATATGGTCACTGGTACATTACAAGTTTATCATGTACATGATTATGCTTTGCTAGATCCAGGAGCTTCTTTGTCCTTTGTAACTCCTTATATAGCGTTGACTTCTGAGTTAGTCCCAAAATCTTAGTAAAGCGTTTCTTATTCCTACCCCAGTGGGTAAATCCATTATAGCTCGATGGGTATATAGGAACTACCTGGCTATGATATCTTAAAAAGTCACTTTATCAAACTTAGTAGAATTAGAAATGATAATGTTGATGTCATTCTCGGCATGGACTGATTTCATTCATGCTATGCTTTAGTTGACTGCAAAAATAGAATTTTCCATTTTAAATTTCCAATGAACCTGTCCTTGAATGGAGGGGTAGTACTTTAGCACTTAGGGGTCAGCTTATTTCTTACCTAAGGGAAAGAAAAATGATATCTAAGGGATGTATTTATCATCTTGTTCAAGTTAAGGATTCTAGACAGTTCTAGTAGCTTGTGATTTTCCTGATGTTTTTCTCGAAGATCTTCCTGAGGTTCCTCTCAAATGGGAAATTAACTTCAAAATAGACCTTCTTCCCGATACTTAGCCTATCTCTATCCCACCATACAAAATGGCTCCAACAGAACTCAAAGAATTAAAAGAACAGTTGAATGTTCTCTTAGATAAGGGATTCATCATACCCAGCGTATCCCCTTGGTGTGCACCAGTTCTATTCATGTGTAAGAAAGATAGTTCTATTAGAATGTGTATAGACTACCATCAGCTAAATAAAGTCATAATCAAGAACAAGTATCCACCTCCCAAAATCAATAACTTGTTTGACCAACTTCAGGGTTCCAGTTACTTTTCTAAGATAGGCCTTAGATCAGGCTATCATCAGCTCAAATTCAGAGAATGTGACATTCCAAAAATAGCTTTCAGAACTCGGTATGGTCACTTCAAATTCCTAGTCATGTAATTTGGTCTTACCAATGCTCCAACAGCCTTCATGGACTTGATGAACCGCGTGTTCAAGCAGTACCTGGACATGTTCGTCATCTTCATTGATGACATTCTTGTCTACTCCCATAGTGAAAGTGATCATGTTAACCATCAAAAAATAGTATTACAAAGTATCAGAGCCTATCAGTTGTTAGCAAAATTTAGTAAGTGTGAATTTTGGCTAAGGTTAGTAACTTTTCTTTGCCATATAGTTTCTGGTGATGGCAATAGAGTTGATCCTCAAAAGACCGAAGCAGTAAGAAACTGGACGAAGCCCATCTCTCTATTAGATATTAGGAGTTTCTTGGGTTTGGATGGCTATTACCAATGGTTTATTGAAGGATTTTCATCCATTTCATCCCCCATGTCCAAATTAACTCAGAAGAAAGTCAAATTCTAATGGTTAGATTCTTGTGAGAAGAGTTTTAAGAGTTACAGACTTGACTCACTACAGCCCTAGTTTTGACTTTACAGGATGGTTTAAATAGGTTGGTGGTATATTGTGATGCTTCCAGAGTCGGTTTGGGGTGTGTTTTGATGCAGAGAGGTAAGGTCATAGCTTATGCCTCTAGACAGCTTAAGCCTTATGAAAAGAATTACCCAACTCATAATCTTGAGTTAGCAGCTGTAGTGTTTACCTTAAAGATTTGGAGGCACTACTTGTATGGGTACATGTTGATGTGTTTAAAGACCATAAAAGCCTGCAGTATGTATTTTCTTGGAAAGATTTGAACCTATGTCAGAGGAGGTGGCTAGAATTATTAGAAGATTATGACATGAGTATTTTGTATATCCGGCCAAAGCCAATGTAGTGGTTGATGCTCTCAGTAGGATGTCTATGGGTAGTATTTCCCATGGGAGGGATAGTAATAATAAGTTAGTTTAGGAAGTTCATCAGCTTTCCCAAGTAGGTGCCTTCTTAGTCGATTCAGTAGAGGGTAGTGTGTGGGTGCAAAACGGTTTATAATCATATCTGGTCTCTAAAGTAAAAGAAAAGTAGGATAGGGACCCCAGTCTAGTTAAGCTGAAAGAGTCAGTCAGAGATCAAAAGTGAGTCAGTTAGATATCAGAAGATAGAGGATTTCTCCCAAGGGGTAGATGGTGTATTTTGTTGCCAGGGTAGACTTTGTGTGGCATATATAGATGGCGTGAGATAGTGGATTCTTTCTAAAGTACATGGTGTGTGCTAGTCGATTCACCCAGGAGCCACTAAGATGTACCATGACTTGCAGAAAGTCTATTAGTGGAGTGGGATGAAGAGAGACATTACAGAGTTTGTAGCTCAGTACTCGACATGTCAGCAGGTTAAGATACAGCATCAGAAGCCTAGTGAAACTATGCAGGAGTTTAGTATTCCCGCTTGGAAGTGGGCGAAGGTGAATATGGATTTTGTGATAGGTTTGCCACACACTCGTTGTTAGCATGACTTGATTTGGGTCATTGTGTATAGGATGACCAAATCAGCTTATTTCTTACTAGTTTATGCCTCTTATTTAGTCGAGGATTATGCCAAGCTCTATGTTAGAGAGTTGGTCAATTTCATAGAGTTTCGTTGTCTATTATTTCATATAGAGGTATGCAGTTCACCTCTAACTTTTGGAGAGCCCTCCAAAAGGGTCTTGGTACCAAAGTTCACCTCAGTACAACCTTTCATCCTCAAATAGATGGTCAAGCACACAAGACCATTCAGAATATAGAAGATATATTAAGAGCGTATGCCATTTACTTTAAGGGTAATCGGGGTGATCACTTGCCCTTAATTGAGTTCGCGTATAGTAACAGTCATCATTCTAGCATTCAGATGGCTCCGTTTAAGACACACTATAGAAGGAGATGTAGATCTCTCATTGGTTGGTTTGAAGTAGGTCAAGCCGCACTGGTAGGGCCTGACTTGGTATTTGATACCTTAGAAAAAGTTTAGTTGATCAGGAAAAGTCTTAAGACAGCTCAGAGCCGACAGAAATCCTATGTTGATGTGCGAAGAAAGGATCTCAAGTTTGAGATTGGTGACTATGTGTATTTGAAAATCTCTCCTATGAAGGAAGTGAAGAGGTTTGCCAAGAAAGGGAAATTCAGTCCTCGAAATGTCGGTCCTTACGAAATTCTCAGCTGTTTTAAAAAGGTAGCTTATGAGCTTGAGTTGCCTTCAGATTTAGCCTCAGTACATCCAGTGTTTCATGTCTCCTTGCTTAAGAAATGCATAGGTGACCCAAAAGTTGTATTCCCAATAAAGGGTATTGATGTCCATAACAGCCTCTCTTATGAGGAAATCCCAGTCAAAATTCTTGATTATCAGGTTCGCAGACTAAGGAATAAAGAAGTTCCTCTAGTCAAATTCTTTGGCAGAATCAGTCCATTGAGGGAGCTACTTGGGAAGCTAAAGCAGATATGCGGATCAAGTATCCTCACCTCTTCTCCGCAAACTTAGACTCAGCTCAAGGTAACAGTTTTTTTCTTGAATTTACTCAGTTCCATGCTCACATTACTTTTACAAACTCTGTATTGATTCAGTTGCATAGCATTCTTATATCATGCATACCTTCATAAAATAGCTCAGTCATATGTCATGTCTTTAGAGCTCAATCATGCTTCAGTTAGGTATGTTCAGTATGATAACTAAGGATATCAGTAGTTTCAGTTATGTAATCATGCTTCATTCGTGCATATTCAGTATGTAAACTTATTCTATCAGTATTCTCAGCTTAGTTAGTATCATTCGAGGATGAATATTCCCAAGGCGGAGATATTGTAAGATCCCACAAAATCCTAAGCTTTACTCAGTCCTTTAGAGCATGAAAAGAGGTCCCAGACTTAAAAATTTCAGATAAGTGTTTATACTTAGAATTATTTTATCCTTCATAATTTGGAGATCTTATTTTATGACCCTTATTACCTTAAAATGTTGATTCTTTGATTGAATCATGATTAGGTGTGTCAATTGGTTACTTCGGGTGAGTTTCGGATATTTTGAACCTCATTTTAATAATATTGAGGTGACAAAAATAGTGGGTCGACGTAATCTCAACTCATTGTGTCACCCATCGCGTCAATGAATAATTTTCCCCAGATTTTAGTGTAATTCTAATGAACCAACGCAAACTCAATGTGATGCGATGGTCATCGCATTAATTCTATTGACGCGGCGTGTCACTCAACGTGCCACTGGGCATGTTTTTAGTCATTAAAACTCCACATCCAGAGGGGTATTTAGGGTCATTTATTCACCCTTAATCAGCCCCAAAAAGACAAGATTAACCTACTCTAAAGGCAAAATATATCATTCTCTCTCAAATTTACTCAAGAGCAAACCCTAGGGCATTCAAATTTCAAGACCAATCTTCAAGAACACACCATCAATCTTCACGAATTTACTTACTAAGGTATGTTAGGTGTTCATCCAAGGATTTCTTTCCACCCTTAGAGTTCAAGAACCCTTTTTAAATTTCAAGATGACTATTTTCATGAATTTCATATGAAATTAAATTGCATTCATGATTATGATGTTAGTTGGGTTTATAATCCATGATTAATTACAAATTTCATGAGAAATAACTAGCATGTATGTGTTGTTATATGGTTTCATATTAAAAACCCTTGAATTTATGAGTTGGTATTGTGGTCATGATGCTTGCATGTTGTATTATAGTTATGTGCATAAATTATGTCCCCAAGTGTTTGATAAAATATTCATGTGAGTTGAGTAGTAAAATTATACCATGTTAGTATGTGTACAAGTTCATGCCACGCAAGTGTTTGCTAAAATGCCTCAATGAATGAATTGTGACAAATTGAGTAGTTATCATGTTTTCAAGATTATATTACATTTTACTATCTATGCAATCGGGTCCTGGGGGTATTTAATACCCAAAATCTAGCTGCTTACATAGAATTACAGTAGCTTCAGAATAGTCTCTATGATTGATGATAGGCGAAATTACGCGCCTATATCAATATATTTTGCCCATATTTTAGCCTAGTTTCGAGAACTAATTATCTATTTCGTACACTTTTAGTCCTTTTTCCTGTAAATGAGCTAACAAATGTGATTAGGAAAGTTTCAGGTATAAATGATGCAAAATACAGCAATTTATGGCTTACTTGACGCAAAAGAAAGCTCACAAACGAGATGGAAAGGAGCTGGACGCATAAAGGACTAAATCTGCTGCATGGAAAATCTGTCCCGGGCTAAAACAGCATTTCTGAAGACTTTGGGACTTACAGACACAAAGCTGGATTTTTGCCATAATACATTAACCTAGTGCAATTAGGTTATGTGTTTCATCATTCTATTTGGATTATAATTTTGTAACCTTACCCTAGTACAATTGGGTCAAGGATTTCATTAGTATATTAGGATTTGGTTATTTATTTTATTAGTTTAGTAGGAGTAGGATAGGAGTATTATAAATACCCTATCATGTTAAAGAAGAAAAGGGGGGGGAGACATTCTGACAATTCATTCATCTCCTTACAATTAAGACATCTTCCTACAACCCATTCTCAATTCTTCATTCTTCTACTCTTAAATTCCACAACAAGAGAATCGTTACTTGCTACGGAATCACTAAAACCACACGCCAAACACCTACTATTCACGCCATCCACCATGCAAAGCGTGATATCCTTCGCATTCATGGGTAACTAAATCTCTTAGTTGGGGTTATGGAAGCCGAATGAGTTACTATCTATAGCTATGAGTTTGTGAGTTCAAGACAAGTATATTGCTTATATCATTATTCTCTTCATCTTAAATCTACATTCTTTGCGGTTCAAACACAAGAACACGCCATTCTAACATCTAACCTGTTCGAGAGAAAGGTTATTTGTCTAGAAAAGAAGACGCATAGACCAACGCCAGTCTAACATCTGACTTGTTCGAGAGAAAAGTTATTTGTCTGGAAAAGAGATAATGTCAAGGTAGTAGGACACCCTTTCCTATTAAAAAGCTAGTGCCGTACCTGGACTAACTTCTTGGAGAATTCGTACCGTTAGTCACGCTTTAAGCTCGAGAGAGTTAAAGTGAAATAGTCCTTGTTTAGGTCGAGAGACGCTTGGATTTACCATCGACTACAATTCTCTATAAGCAATTACATGTCAAGACTCTACACACTCATAGCCAATAGAGACGTATACCTCAGAAGGTGGACATAACCCCAACGCCTCAATTCTCATTGTTTACAACACACGTGACAATCTCTCTTTATTTTGCTATTTTCAGTTCTTACATTCTTGTTTTGGTTACATACTACAATCCCCCCTTTCCTACGAGACTTGCACTAAAAGTCTAGTAATTTCTCTTGCTTGTTGGCCAAGCTATTCTCTGTGGGATCGATACCCAACCCAGGTTGGGTTCTATATTTGCTAACGACCGCTTTACACTCCCACGAGAGCTGTAGATTGAGCGTTATCAATGATGTCACGTGCAGTAGTACTCAGTTAGTTACAGAACTCAGTGTATTCAGTCAGATAGAAGAACTCAGCGAACTCAGTCTAGTTCAGTCAGTTAACGCGATCGGTAATAGTTTAGTCAAGCCTAGTACACCTTAAAAATCAATTCAGGGTCTATTCAGTTGGGAGTAGAATTCAGCACCGAGTTAACTCAAGGATTGGGGCTCACCTGCCATTAGAGGGTGTGATCCTTAGAAGTAGTCCTTGCATTCCAGAACTACGTAGCCAGTATAGGTTGAGACATCAACCTTCTAGTGGTTGGTTGATAAGGTGTTTTACCTGCCAGATGAGGGTACCACCGTTCTTACTCAAAGCACCTGCCAGATGAGGGTGACTTAACACTTGTCTTTACCTATGGCATGGTACTGACACCCTTCTAACTGGGGTTACAAGCTGGACCCCAATCAGTCCAGAGAGGGTAATGTCAGTTAGATGATTACCTCCCACAATTTCAGTTTCAGTCCCAGTATAGAACTCAATTTAGTTCAACAGAACCAGGACTACCAGACACAATCACCCAGATCAGCATAGAACTTAGTTCAATACCATAAAACCAAGACTATTAGAAAAATTCACCTAGCTAATAGTAATATAGTTATCAGTAAACTCAGATATCAGTCATTCAGTTATCAGAACTCAGTACCCAGTGTTAATATGATCTCAGTTACAGTATACGTAGTTATGTGCATAGGATTGCATAATCTCTATTTACAGTAGTTTCATATAGACATGTACACTCATTCAGATATATTTATGTCACTCAGTCAGTTGTTGTTCATGCATATGAAGCCATACATTCAGCCTTACCTCGCTTAGCATACCAGTACATTCAAAGTACTGACGCATACCTTTCTTTTATGCTATGATGTCTTATATCATAGGTTCAGACGCATGTCCTCCTGATCGTACTTAGCAGCCCAACTTATAAGCAGCATACTTAGTGTTTGTAACACATATCCACGAAGGAATAACTGTTTGAATTTTAGCCTGAAAATATTGGGTGTTACATTATCTCTCCCTTGGAACCATTTATACTCAAATGATATGTAGTAAGTTATCGAATCTTTAGAAGTATTGAATAAATTATGTAAATTTACATTAGGAATTTCTCATTAAAAAAACACATATAGGATCTAAAAGGAAAGGGATTTATGGCATCACCAAGTAAATTATGTAAGCACGATCATGAGACAACGAGACGGAGGTTGTACAAGGGTTAAAATACCCAAGTCCCTCAGCTATGAACCATAAGATTCAACCTAAGTTTCATATTATTATAGTATTATTACTCGGTTATTGCAGCAGGTAGCAGTCATGGGTTAGCTAGTGGTCATTTGGGATTATGAGCACCGTGTGACATTCAGGGTTCAAACTCGGGGCATTATAGTATCCTAGGAGTTAAATGAAAAGACTAGACTAGAAAGTATGTCTTCTAGAAGTGAAGGTTCAAGTTAGGAAGTATGTCACCTAACAAATGAAACTTGAATTATACAGACTAGGAAGTGTGTCTCCTAGGGGTTAAATGACTCTACTAGAAAAAGTGTCTACTAGGAGTTAGAAAGTGCTTTTCCTAACAAATGAAACCTGAAATACCCAGACAAGAAAGTATGTCTCGTAGGGGAATAGAATGATGAGTTTTCACCATGATTGTGATTACTACACAAGTGTAGTAATATTTCCTCTTGCATTTTCTAAAGTGAGGAATATCATCTTTCTGATATCTAAGTTTTAAAGCATTTGATTTGAAGTCAGCATTCATCTCTATTTAAAACAAACACAAATTGTAATTTTAAAACCATGGTTATTGGTTTGTGGCACTTGGCTTTTGAGGTGGTTGCTCTTGATTTGTCATGTTCAGCTCAATTTCCAATTGTTGATAGGTATTGTCAACTTGTTGTGTTATAGACCCCAAATTCTAGCCACCAAATGTGTTTGACTCAAATCATATTTTTCTGGCATGATGCCTCAGTATTTAACTTTCAATGCATCTTTTATAATTCCATGAGTCCAAAAACTGCTGGATGACAGCTATTCTTGAGTACCTTAATTTATTTTGAAATATGTTTTCATTATGCATCGGCCCTTTGTGTTTCTTTGTGCAATTAAAGGAGTTGGTGGCAAGTTTAGAAGTTCTTTCTCACTTGTCTTGAAGTGAATTTTACCCAAAATATGCGAAAGATGATGTCACTGATTTTTCATTTAACAAGAAAGACACAAAAATCAAAAATAAAAATAATAAAATAAAAGAGAAAGACAATAGACATCTCTTTTTCATAAATGTAGAAAGAAAAACTTATCTGGTTATGGCAGCTGATTCCAATAATTATGACATGCATTTTGAATTACACAACCTGATCTATTCATATTAATCATTATCAACTTTTGCCCACTCATTGAATTTGAATCCAAGTTGCTCTTGAGTATTTTCCCTCTAGATTATAGACCTTCTTCGGCTAGTGGCGCCTCAAATTTTTGCTAGCGAGTCTCTCTCATTTTTATTTTATCTAAACTCATTGTTGTTTTATGATTCCTATGAAGGTTTTCTCCAATAAAATCTCTCATTATTATTTTTCTCATAGCTCACAGTTGCCTTATGGTTCCCATGAAAGCTTTCACCCATAAGACTCTTATTTTTATTTTTCTTATATTTTTATGCTGATGAAGGAAAGTAGTGTCAAAAATATGAAACATCATATACCCATAACATGTTTAGCCTTTACGTTCTCAAAGATTGATCTGAAGGTTATTCTTTGGTTGTAACTTGAATTTTGGATAAGGTTAGAAAGAAAGGGCGGCATGAGACTCAAAATATACATAACATAGAGTGAGACTTACAACTTTTGAAATAGACTCATAAAGAAAATAGCTTTTTTTTTCTTTGACTTTTTTCTTTTTGAGACTTTTTTCTGTACTAAGTCTAAAACTGAAACTATAGGATGTAATCATCTAACCGACATGCCCCTTTTTTAATAGATTTGGTGTCTAACCTGTAACCCCAGTTGGAAGGGTGTCAGTACCATGCCACGGGTAAATACAACTGAAGAGATACCCTCATCTGGAAGGTACTCTAATGAGAATGGTGGAACCTCAACTGATAGGTTAAAACACTTTATCAACCCTTATCTGGCAGGTTTGATGTCTCAACCTACGCTGGCTACATAGTTTTGGAATGAAAGGATTTTTTCTAAGGATCACACCCTCTACTAGCAAGTGAGCCCTCATCCTTGGGTTCACTCGATGTTGAATCCTACTCCTAACTGAATAGACACTAAACTGATTGCTAGACTGTATTGGGTTTGACTGAACCATTACTGATTATGTTAACTGACTGAATTATTACTACTTGTACTGTTTAACTAACTGAATTATGTTCACTGAGTTTCGTGGACTGATGTAAATACTACTGAATTCTATTAACTAATTGAATACTATAGAGGTCTAAATCGAATACTGAATACTAATGAGGTTTGAACTAAATACTAAATACTACTAATGTCTGAACTGAATACTAAATACTATGAGGTCTTAACTAAATACTGAATACTACTGAGGTCTGAACTAAATACTAAATACTACTGAGGTCTGAACTGAATACTAAATACTACTGAGGTATGGAACTGACTGAGTACACTGAGTTCTATTAACTGACTGAATTTACTAAGTTCTGCTAACTGACTTAGTTCTACCGAGTTTTGTAACTGACTGAGAGTACTACTGATCATGATGTGACTGATACTATTCTGTAACTGACACTGGCTCTAGGTAAACTGCTAAATTATCAGGTATTAAATACTCCCAGGACTCGATAGCATGAAAGTAAAGCATTGCATGATCATCATAGTATAACAATCACCAATTGTTCATAATTCATTCACTGAGACTTGTTATCAAACACTTGGAGGTAATGGACTTGTACATGAATGAGAAGACATGGTAACATGTCATGATTACTCTATTCAATTCACATGGAGATTAATACTTAGACATGGGAATATCTTAAAACATGAGAGCATAGCATGGTTTCATAACTAACCCGCGAATTGGGGAAATTACATAAAATTTACTTAAAATAGGACATGGGCATTTCATCACAACATGTAAGGATCAATCATGTGGGAAAACATGAACTTAAAACATGGAAATATTTCTAATTATTTTGAATATAGTATCAATCATGAAATCAAACTTAAACTCTAAGGACATTATATGTAAGCCTTTGTTTAAAATCATTCTTGTAGATATTTCATCAAACACTTGTAATTCATGGTTTAGGCTAAGCATGGGAATAGTTAAAATAGTAGTAATAGCATGATTCCACCTCTAAAATCACCATTTAGGGCATAAATTTATCAAACAATACAATTCAAACATGTGAGGTTTAATGTCACCCACAATTTCATGGAAACATGATGTAAGCTTGAGATTCATGAAAATTTATTGGCAAAAATTCATGGGAACATTTAAAGATTATGACTTTAAACTTGAAATTTGGGTTTTGGACTCCATGGGTGAAAAAGACCCATGGATGAACTCCCACATACCTCATTTTTTCTTGAATTATGAAGAAAATTTGAATCTTGGAATCTTGAATGATGAACATATGAAAGAAACTTCACTCTTGATTTTTCTTAGAGGTTTATCGGACTAGGAAACTTTAACCCTTGGATTCTTTAAGAAATATTGAATTCAAAACTTAAATCCTTGAGTTCTTAACAAAAAAGTTGAACTTTGTTCATGGTGGAAAAAGGGGAGGGTTTACGTGAGTTTTGATGATGAAAAATGGGCAAATAATGCCCTTTGGGGTGTTATAAATTGTCCATTGGACGTTTGGGGTCTAGGGGAAAGGACCAAAGTGTCCCTTGACCCTTAAGAAGCAAAAACTATAGGGGAATAGCCCCCGCATCCTAGTTGGGTCAAGTAGCCCTCGCGACACGACCCCTATTTGGGTCAAGTATCCCTCACGTCGCGAGGCTATTGCGACCCCTTACTGCCTTACATGAAAAACTGTATAACTTTTTATTCGAGTATTGGATTTTGGCAAAATTGGTATAGATGGAAAGATAATTCAATTATTTACAATTTGGTATTTCTTGAGCTGAAAAATTTTAAGTATATAAAAATTTATACATGTTTAAAGTTGACCCTTGTAGAATCGAATATCTTACTTTGGACGAATCAAAGGATCTTAGCTCAACGTGGCTCTAAATGATTTATATGAACTTTTTTAACCTCATGAGCATTTCACACACTAGTATAAGGATCATGAAACTTATATTCACATGAGAATCACTCGAATTGTAACTTATATACGTAAGAACAATGGTTCAAAGTCTAGCCCAAAAATGCGGGGTATTACATACATCCAGTATTCTTCCTAGTGTTTTTCATCCATCTTAAGAACCTTTTCATACACTTTTACAGTCAAACGCAAACCATCCTTTGAGAATTTCATAGAGTGGTACGATTCTCTCACCTCTCCTTCAAAGACAATGAGAGTTGGTTTTTCTAGCAAGTGCAACCAACCCTAATGTCGTACATACTCCACCAGTTCTACCATCCCTAGTTTTTTTATAGATTTTTAGGTCAAATACTCTCACAGATAGAACCTTCGATGTTCTTAGGTTCTCAATCCTTCTTTCTCTGGACATGTCATTCTTTTCTTCATCCTTTTTCTTTCTTTTGGGCTCACTACTTAGCTTTTCTTTTTTATTATTTTTTCTCTTCACGGGATTGGATCCTTTAGAATCTTTTATTTTATTTCCAGTTATATGTTTGTTCCTCATTCCAGTGGATCTACTAGTCTTTGACTTAGAGGACCTGGTCCTCTCATCATTCTCAACTTTCAATTTTCTTTTTTTAGTGGCAGTAGAAACTGCTGAATCTATGTTTTCTTCTTTCTCAACCTCCAAAACTTCCACATTTTACTTGTCCTCTATTGTCATTGATTTCCTCATCCTTTTTGTTTTCATAGTTGAAGCTTTATTGTTCTTAATGGCATCTTCCATCATATTATTTTCAGAACCTCTTGTAGAATAAGTTCTAATCACTTTCACCTCCAATTTTATCACTTTCTCCTTACCTATACTTCCTCTTAGTTACTTTACTTACCATCTTATATTTATTTCATCCTCATTCTTTTCATCTTCCTTATGTGATGGTAACAACATATCCTTTCCCTCATTCCCTTTATCCTTATCACCCACTTTTGGTTCTTCTCTATTTACTGATTTTTTCTTGGTATCATATGCAAGTATGAGTAGATTCGTTGCTAGCCAGTTTTCATTGGAGGAAAGATTAACCCTTTTCACTAGAGGTTCTTCACCAAATAACTGGGTAAAATAAGGTTTGAGTCTAACAGTGTAGGAGAGTCAGATGCTTGTTGTGTTTTAGAGAGTTCAGTGCTTTTGGATTTTTTGGATGACTCAAGAATTCAAAATATTTAAGGAAGTTTTGAATTTTCTAGAGAAAATGGATTTTTAGGTTGAGATGTTTCATGTTCTATTAGTGATCCAAATCCTTGGTTTGGATTCTCCATCATGATCGGCTGAGCATAAGCTTCTGATATTAAGGAGCATTCAATAGAGACTGGCTCGATTGAGGGTTTTGGTCATTTTAATGAGGATTCGATTTGTTGTTAAGGACTACAGATAATGTTTTCCATGGTTTCAAATTCTGAAGAATCGATATGTTTAATTTAGGGAAGTCTAGTTTGACTCTCTGAAGTTTTGTCTACTTCAGAGATTTTTGTTAGGTTTGATAATGTAGTAATATGGTCCATTTGATTTGGAGAGATAGAGATGAGCTGGCTTAATTTAAGGTTTAGAGAAAATTTGTCGATTTGGGAAGTTTATTTTGACTAGTTGAAGAATAGAGACAAAAAGGTCTAACTTAGCAATTTTAAGCGGTGACCAATGTCCTTAAAAGAGTTTTCTATTGATTTGACATATCTAGACCTAAAGTGTGACTCATTATTTTTTACAGAAATTGACACTTTAGGGGAGAAAACATATATGACTTTTTCAGATAGCATTTTATGATTATTTTAAGCTCCTTGTATAGGTACTGACCTGAGTGATTGGACCAGGTCCCTTGCCCTTTTGATTGAATTCAGTACTTATGATGGCTTTAACTTTTCTTCTCCTAAGTTATTCGTATAAGTGTATACCTTCAAAGGTACAGATCTGTTTTAGATTAGAAATCACTTATTCTACCAAGGATATTTGTCGCCTTAGCATAGCCAATTTTTATAGTTACATTGATTCACATGTCAGGTCAGGTTAGCTTGATCAATCTATGATTTAGTCTTTTGTTGAAACTTTCTCTTTTAAGATGAGCCTTCTAAGGACCACGTCCCTTAAATTCAACTATTTCAAAATATGATATCTCTAGATTAGAGTGCCTTGAGAGAGAGAAAACACAATCAGATCTTCTAATATTATGCTCTGAACACCTACTTTTGATAAATATTCCTGACCACAATTTCATTCCTCCAACCTGGACCCATGATTACTTGTTTGATTTTGGAACCCACTTAAGTTTTAGTTCCCATTAAGAAGTCAATAAGGTGACCAAAACTTCTTGGCCCATCTAGGTAGAGAGCTCTTTTTCATCTTATTTAATTACTTAACTCCATTTTATTGTGTATTCTCCTGTTGAATATATATGAATTCATTCATTCCTTCACTCTTCCAGCTTTGACAATTCCCTTTAGAGTGCCCTTTTTTACACAATGATTGTCCATAGATTTGGGAGTCTTCTTTCTACTACCATTGATAGTCTTTTCTTGCCATCCAGCAGATTGGAACTCTCTTTGATAGCCTAGTCCTTTGTCATCATTCACACCCTGGCTAGTCAAATTAGAAAGAATGTGTGAAAAACAGTTCATTTAAGAGATTTATTTAAAGCTTCCCTTAAGCGGACCAGGTCCCTCTCTAATTCTTTATTCTTGTGAAGTGCAGTCATAATGTATTTTTTGGAATCCCATAATCTTTCCTCAATATCAACTTGAAGCCTTGAGGCTTCTTTATTTCTTTTTTCAATCTTCATAATTTATTTTCTTCAGATTACTCATCAGGCTCAGATCTTCAGATTTCATTTTTGTGAATAATTCTTCAATTTCAAAAATTTGGTGAGTTAAGGCAAATAGCTCATGCTCTTGATTCTATATTTTTTATTCTAAGGCATTCTTCTCAATAGTTAGTTCACATATAGATTCTATCAACACACTTGCAAGCCCTTTTAACTTCCTAGTAGAGTAGTTATCTAGGTCTTCCTTAAAGTTAGAAAATGTTACCTCTTTTTCTTCTGAATCTTTTGAGTTTTCCATAAATGCAAACAAGGAATAATAGATAACTGAATTGTCTTTCACTGCTAGAATACAGACATCTCAAGTATTCTTATCTTTATCTAAGTCACTGGAAGAGTCTCCCCATGCTGCTAATATCTTCTTAATTACATGGCTAGAAGCATCCTTCATTTTTTACTTCTCAAGATTTTGTTCCTTCTCTTGCATTGGGTAGTTCCTTATGAATTCTTCAGAACCACTAATTTTGCAACTGCCTTCAATCCTAACATTTTTTTTTGCTAAACTGACCGACCCTTTTTACAGTTCTAACAATTCTTATTACCAGAAGTGTAGCATCAATTTCTTCTTCACTGGGACTAGACTCTAAATCATTCAAGGTTAGGAATGTCAATTTTTCTATTTCCTTTCTTTCTATGCCTAGTTCAATTATAGCAGCCATGATGACCAGAATAAACTAGGTATGAATCTTTTAGAGTGAACCGACTCTGATACCAATTGTTGGAACCTTTGGGGGTTGCACCATACAGTGAGGGACCAAGTCTCTCAAAGTCAATCACAAGTAATAGAATAGTAAAGAAACTATAAGGTTCTCAAAAAACAAATGGAGAGAAGGAAGGTAAAAAAAACACACTAATTTTACGTGGAAAGCCTCACAAACACCAAAGAAATCCACTATGATCAATCCTCCTGAATACAGTCTGGATTTCAGCCTACCTCTAGGCTCATTTAGCTTATAGAAACTATACAACAAGCTTATCTTGGTAACTCTACCAAGGAGCTCTCTACTAATTAACTCTAGTCAGCAACTAGCTTAAGTAACTTTACCTAAGCACTCACAAAAGAAAACACTACTCTTATAGCATGAGTAGTTTGATTACAAGTTAGTACCTACTCCAGAATAATTTTATTTTAAGCTCACATAAAAGAACTTGAGCAGTGTTGATATGGATTTTTTGCTGCATCTCTTTACTCTTTGTATTTGCATAAACTTTTTAATGAATAGGTGTCTCATTCCTTTTATAGTTGAGTGATGATTAGGGTTGAAACATCATTGGACCAGCTATCCTAATCAATACAAAATGGCAGATAGCAAAATTATCCAGACAACGCATGCCTGTTGTACTGTATCTTGTCCATCCAGGGACCTGGTCCCTTGCAGTTAGCTTTTCATCATCAAAACTATATATAACAAGACTCTTGTGTCCTAAAGAAGAAATTATGTGTGATTAATGAAATAATTTGCCACCATGTGTTAAATACTTAAACAGATAGTGCTTTGAATAAGTCTTCATATACTTTTAAAATGAGAAATCTCAGGTGATGTTTAAATCTTTTGGTGATCATTAATATCTTTTGAATAAGAAAGGGCTATAGATTTTATATGATATGATATGATATGGATAGCAAGTCTTGGTATGACAATACCAAATCAAATAAATGTCATGACAGACTTAGAGCAAAACAGACTACAGATCTTTTTTATACTTCATACCATGTCTCACATAAGATACATGTTTTAAAAGGATAAAATGGGCTTTAAGAGAGTTAGATGGTTACCCGAAGAAGGAATGAGTTTATATAAATTATTGCCCAAAATCATATTTTGCTAATGTGGGTTTATTATGTCCTAAAACATGGACTATACATTGGCTTTCTGCCCTTTAGCATATCAGAAATCAAAAAATCCAGCCTTGCAGCAAACTTGAGTTGGGGCTTGGCCGCTTAGTCAAGGACGGATCCCATATTGCCCGTGGGATATTTTTAAAAATTTATGATGTACTATCTAGCTCAAAACTAAAGTAAAGAGTTCAGTCAATGTTTTACAAGCATGAATTAAAGTTCTTCCTATTATGCCTATGTGCTTTTATATATATTATGCTAAATTGTTCTCACAATGCTCTCAATTATATCACCTGAAGTATATGTTATTTTTTATTAGTTCTGTATACCAATACTTTCCAAGTATTGACCCCCTCTCATAATACAGGCTTTGAGGCATATTCTCATGGTCCACCGCATCAATAGAACACTTGGATATGACAGAGTTTGTGAGTCATCCATATTTTGAAAGGCAATTTATTCATATATTGACTTCTGTCAATTTATGATCCAGGCGTAGGCCTTGTCCCAGCTTAGAAAGTTAGTATTCAGTAGAGGATTCAGAGATGAAATTTGATTATTGTATTGTCACTACTTTTTTTACATAGTTTGGATTATAAGTTTCCCTTGAATTTCCTTATATCTTCCACACTTTGATTTATGTATGTATTATGCTTATGATAGTATGCTAAGAGGACTCTCGGGCCTTCATAGTTTGTGATGCCCATTGCGACCAGGGCCTCAGCTCTGATCATGACAAACTTGGTATCAGAGCATATATCATGGTCCCAAGGTATCTATGGAGCCATATCTAATAGAGTCTTGTTTGTGGGCGTGTTGTGCACCACATTTATAATCAGAAGGTTACCAGATATTTAGGAGATGTTTCTTATTCTTTCATACTCTAGTTCATGCTATAGCATCGTACATACAAAAGTTGTCTAAATTCCACCCTTTGCTCTAATTCTATTGACTATGTCTCATTGTTGAGGTAATATAAGTACAAGAGCTTAGATTCCTAATGAAATGGTCCTTTTCGATAGAGTGATCAAAAGTTATGAAATTGCACAAGGACTTGAGAGGGATCCATTAGTGCAATAATTTTATTAATTCGAGTGTATACCTTTATCTTAATGAAATCGTGCTTTTCAGCCTAAAATATAAAGTGTAATCAATCCCTTTTAGAATCCTTGTTGAAGATGCCATGCTTAAGAGTAGAGATATATATCATAATACTGGAATAGTATTTCCACCCTAGTAGTAGTATATGTTAAAGGTATCATAACCTATTAGTAGTAAGATGGTTCTGAAGTAAGTGATATGAAGTCATAGGTTTAGAATTCAGAGTAAGGGTAAATTTTGCATAAAGAAAGTAGTTGTAGTTATGTAACCTTTAAGTAGAAGGTGATATGCCCTTTTATGGTGATTGAATAATAGTATAGCAAGATTTGTAGATTGTATGGTAGTCTCTGGAAGAAGTGATTAACTATGATTATTAGTTATTTAAAATAGGGGGAGCTCAAAATGGATATTTATGGTGGTTGTAGAAATCATTTATAGGTTGTGAAAGGAAAGGGGGGATTAGCCAATAAGTTATAAGTACAGAAAAACTTAGGGAAAGCTCATTGGTATTTATGGAATCTTAAAGGTAGTTGGGATGTATGTATGGGTAAGTAGGTATGATGTGCGAAAGTAGAATATGCTAATAGATCGTAATAGGTTATGATTAAGATTAAGATCGACTATCCTTGTTATGTGACTTTATCCCTTGTGACTCTCTTTATTGCTAGTGGTGGTAAACTATTACAATGTTTGAGAAGATGAGTAGTAAACTTTATGGTGTGGTAATGGCGTTGTGAAGAATATGCGCTTGTAGGCCATAGTTAAGTGAGATAAGGAATTTAGGTTGACTTCCCAATTTGATGTACTAGTATAGTATGTGGTATGCTTCATAGGTGGTACATGATTGATTCTAGACTATAGGTATGAACTTTAGATATGGATGGAGATGGTAAGAATATTAGCTTAAGAATAATGATATATGTATTGTTGAAATGGATTAATAGGCTTGACATAATTTGATGTGTGAAGGAGACTAGGTTGATATCTTATGAGAAGTTTGAGTGAAAAATTTTGATATATATATATATATATATATATGGATATGAGGATTAGTGTTCAAGAAATGAGTTTGTAACAACCCTAGTGTTTGTGGACTCTAAATTGTGCTTAAAATGAGCTTAAGTAGTCCCTAGATTTAGCATAGGACGTCTCGATATAGGTTTTAATGCATTGGGAAAAGTTTGGGCATGGAAAATAGGTTGTGCATCATAAAAGGGTGAGTTTTCATTGGCTCCGCGCCGTGAGAGAGCTGTGAAGGCTCACTACCTCAGCTTCGCACTGGGCTATGCGCTACGAAGCTATTCTTTCACATTGGGCTTCTTGCTGGGAAGCTGTAGGTTCACCTTGGGCTTCATGCCATATACTTCTCTTCTTTCATTGATGAGGTTTAATTTTAAAAGTATGTTAAGGTTATTTTGGTCCTTTATGTCCTATATACCGTCCAATTTTTTATAACCCATTTTTAAGCCTTCAAACTTCAGTATTCTCTTAAAGGGTCACTCTTCATTCCCAAACTAAGTTTCAAAGGTAGTCAGGTTAGGGTTCAATCTTGGAGGCTAAAAGAAGTTAAGAGTAGTGCACTTAGGATGAATGTATAGTAAGGAGTTAGTACTTTTCCTACATAGTTTATCAGGGTGAGTCTGACATTCAAGACGTTCAAGTGTATAGTGATACCCCCATTGTGTTGGGGGTTGTTATATAGATTTGATTAGAGAATATGTCTGCAAGTCTAGGATTATGACTTTGATTTAGGGGGGGGGGATGATGGACTAAGGTAGTTCTTGAATTTTTCCATGGTGTCAAGTTTCAAGAAAGAGTCATGATAAATCCATTCCCATTCTAGTAAACTCCTGATACTTCAATTTAAGAGGACATTCTACAAATGTCTTACATATTTAACTAATACCTATGACTAAGGTTCGAGTTCTCTATGCAACTTATGTCTATGTTCTGACCTCCAAACTAGAAGCAATAATGCCTCTCAAAAATCCAAGCTTTCAAGTATTCAAGTTCTATGTTAGAATGCTCATGATCCATAAAAAACTCCATGTCCCATATCATGCTTAGTTCTAAGAAAGTATTCTTTCTATATGTTATCGATTCATTTCATGTCAAGTCTAGCCAGATCGATAAGGTTTATGTAAACTCATGGACATTTTCAGTTCGTTAAATGAGGACCAATAGCTTCAAGTGAAAATCCTTATCTAGATCGTTGACTACATGAATTTCGGATTTATGTTATATAGCTCATGATACATGCTCTCATGTTTCTCACTGTGCCCAGTTCTAAGAACTTCTGTTGTGTTATGATTATGCCCGAACGACTCTATATATATGATAAATACATTTGATGTACGAAGCACTTCGTGCCTATTGAATCATATCTTTATCTCATGCCCTATCTTGCGTAGATCAATAAATATAAGTTATAATTGAATAGTATTACTCCCATTCGTGATGCTTATGCTCTGGTCCCTCAATGACCCTACTTGTGTTAGTATGATAGTGGTTGTGGAATCGTAATAATATCATAGATAAGAGAGTAGATATTTCTTATTGTGGTAAATTTTGGTGTAACTACCTCGAGCTAAGGTTATAGCTGAAAAAGAAAGAGGGAGATGAACTTTCGTTAAGTGAAATAGTTAGGAAGGGGGAATATGTGGCAAAAAAATCTTTGAGAGAGTGGGGAGAAATTCGTAAAGTGGGTGTAGCAAAGATAGGCTTGAATGTTCTGATCGATGAAAATATAGCCAAACGGGTTTTATTAGTAAAGAATTCAATTTTGCAATTTTAATTTTCAATTAGCTTTGAAATAATCATATTTGTAACTTCATTAATATTTCTTACACTTTTTTTTGTATCGTGTATATATATAGACCTTGTTGTATAGTGACACTATTTTACCGTAAATTTATAATTTAACAATGATTTAATTTATTACGTAATAACTTTCTTTTATTTAAAGTTTTTATATCTTACACGTTAGTTAATCTCTATAATAAAAAGATATTTTTAAATTGAATCAAAAAATTACCAAACTTATCACATTATATTTGTCTTTAGAAGAAAAATATTGTGTATAGTTAAATTTATATTCGACAAATAATTTTCTTGATCCATATAAATATTCAGCAAATGACTTCTTTGTTCCAAAACAATATTGTGAATGTAGAGTTCAATCTTTTCATATGTTTCTTTTTTTACCAAATTCTCGTTTTGAATTAGTGATAACATTTCATTAACATGCCTGGTCTCTTACTCTACCGAAATTTGATATAAGGATTAAAAAAAGATCAAGAAAGTTAATTACCTTCATATCATATTTATGTAAGACCCCAAAATAATATATATATTCAAGGAACTATATTATCCACATTACAAATTTATATTTCTACAAATAAATCAGGAAACCAACAAATTATTTTTATCAAGAAAGAAAAACACTACGAGTAATTCAAATTATTTTCGATAATTGCTATTTCTTTATTTCAAATCTATGTTAAGTTCTGAATACATTATTGAACCTCCTCATACGTCGATTCTTCTGTTGAACACTCGCTTTAAATTAATGATAACAATGCATGACGATGTTTGATCTTGTACTCTACAAAAACTTGCTATTTAAGCCTAAAATCATCAACAAAATTAGAGATAATCTTTTTAAAAATATCGACAACTCTTCTTTAATTGCTACATACTCATAATCCAAAGCATGATAATGACAAATAAAGCTAATGATCAACAATGAGAGAGAATGTGTGTGTGTGGGGAGACGGGGGGGAGGGGGGGGGGAGTTAGTAATATTTATAAAAAGGGTATATATAAGAGGTAAAATTTTCAATTTAAATTCAAATTCAAAAATCCTTGTTAAAAATTTAATTTATATTTGAATAAGATATTGAGATCATGTTTTCCTTATTTTATATTACTATAATTACTAATTCATTTAACAATAATTTTAAAATTTTTACCACAATATAAAATATGAAATAAATATGGAATAAATGTTAAATAATTAATAATATATAAAATTTATTTTTATTTTAAGGGACTAGTTCTTAAGATGCCACTTAGTATTACCTCATGCAAGACTATTTTCCTTTATTATATATAGAGAGATTTAAAATTTTGCCACAAATATGAAATATGAAATAAATGTTAAATAATTAATAATCTATAAAATTTCTTTTTGTTGTAAGAGACTAATTCTTGATATGTCACTTGGCATAACCTCATGCAAGATTATTCTACTTTATCATTTATAGTAGTCGCAGGAGGTTCGTGCTAAGCTCAGACTCAAACTCAAATAATGTAATTTTAATCAAATGAGATAAGTTTAATTTATGTTATTTTTATTGCATGATTAATTTAGTGTAGTTGCATTTAATCATATTTTTTGATAAGTATCTTAATTATTATGTTCCTTAGTTAAAGAATTTCATAAGTTTTAAAGAAAAAAAATTAACCATGAGAAAGCAAGTTTAGCAAGAAATTAATAAATACCAAAAGAAACAGGTAAGTTGATATTATATAGGCTAACACAATAAATTATGGTATTTGCAACTATATAAATGGAGAAATATATTTTTTTGATATCACTAATTTTTCACACATTATTTTTGTATGTCATGATTTTATGCTAGTTAAATGTGATAAGTTAAGCTTGGCCTTAAACGAAATTCAAGAAAAATATTATTAATTTCAAAAAATTTTAATCAAGTGATCTAAAATATTTTGTACAAATTATATTTCCTAAACCCATAGAAAAGATATAGAGGGGAACATATGATATTAAATTATTTAAACGTAAATAAGATCTAATAAATGCGTCCATTGAAAAAGAAAATTACTATCTAATAAGAGGCAAAAGTTAGGAGAAACAGGCAGCTCTCCGTGAACATGCCTGTTTCACCAGCTGCTTCTTCCATAATTTTAATTATGTGATTTCTAATTAATTATTATAAGTTATTTATGTATTATAAAATTAATATTATTTAATAAAAAGGATAAAATAGATATTTATGATCTTGCCTGCTTCATAAGTTGCTTCCTTCATAATTTTATTATATCATCTCTAATTAATTATTATAATTTATTTCTCTTTCTCCTGCCTCTTGCCTCTTCAACTGCTTCTTACGTGATTTTAATTATGTTTTTTCTAATTAATTATTATAAGTTATTTATGTATTAACAAATTAATATTATATAATTAAAAAAAGTAAAATAGATATTTATGATCCTGTCTGCTTCATATGTTGCATCCTCCGTGATTTTATTATATCATCTCTAATTAATTAATATCAGTTATTTATGTATTAGAAAATTAATAATATTTAATAAAAAGGTAAAATAGATATCTATGACATATCTGCTTCAGCTACTTCACCAAGCTATTTTTGTATAGTAATTTTGTTGTATCACTTCTAATTACATATGTCTGCATTGTTGTTTCAATCGTGATTTTACTATGTCACTCCTAATTAATTATTATGACCATTTAAATTTTTTCATAAGTATTTTTTTATAGTAATTTTGTTGTATCATTTTTAATTAGTTGTTGTGAGTCATTAAGACATGTCTGTTTCACTGCTTCACTCGTAGCTTTACTATATCACTCATAATTAATTATTATGGTCATCCAAGCATTTAAAAATTACATAAAAAGTATTATAAATTACAATACTTAACAACTTAAAATATCTAAAAAAAATAATATGTTATATATTTTTAAAAAATATTATAAATCACAATAATTAAAATAAATTTTAAAAAAAATATTTGTTGGGCCCGTGCATGGCACGGGCTATTAGTAACTAGTATATAGCTATAAATTTACCTTAATTTGACCAAAAAGGTAACTTAATTTACTTCCTGCCGTCCATATTTGGCATAATTTAGCTTACGCAT
This sequence comes from Capsicum annuum, assembly GCF_002878395.1. Lineage (NCBI taxonomy): Eukaryota > Viridiplantae > Streptophyta > Magnoliopsida > Solanales > Solanaceae > Capsicum > Capsicum annuum. The sequence goes on along the minus strand of NC_061119.1, from coordinate 192,514,527 downwards.
GGCTATATTGTTTTACAAAAAAATCAGGAAGATGTTGACTTCTTTTTCAATTTTATACTTATGTAGATATATAATTTTTATATAATCAAGAAATTATATTGAATTGATACCATTATTTTGATTAGGATAATTTTGTAAAAATACTTTTTACTTTTAAGGGTTCAGGATATTAAATTGATACTACTATTTATTGAGGATAATTTTGTAAAAATACGTTTACTTTTAAAGATCTATCACATGTTAAGGATTGTTTTTTTTATTTCAAAATAGTTGGCATTTTTGTTAAAAAAAATTATCTCAAAATATTTGGCATGTTTAAAAGACCAAGAGATATTTAGCCATTTTTTTCAACTCTAGCATTAGAAATAAAGGTTTTTCCTATTAATTGAAGAAGATTCATGTAATCAATATTAAATAGATAATAGGGTTATATTAGTCAATTTACATCCCTAAATAATTTTTTCTTAAAAGTTGTGCCAAATTTATACTATATGCTAACTATTTTAAGATGAATAAAGTATATTAAAACTAAAAACACCATATAATATGAACCGCAATAAAGTGAAAAGAAAAGATCTTGAAAAATTACACTATACTCCAAATATTAAAATACATTATAGTAATACTACTAATCATTTCTTATTTAACTACAACAAAGATCAAAGAGTGTGGGGGTGGGGTTAGATGGGGCAGGAGAATGTCATGATCCGAGGCTAACCCCTAGTCATAACACGATGTTTAAGGCCACATGTGACCCCAAGCTAACCTATGATTCGATACTTGCTATGAGCATTGAATAAAATAACTCTAGAACATCATATGTGGAAGATAAACTAATCAAATATTGTTAAGATGTATTACTGAAACAATAGTTAACATGTTTTAAACTGTTGATAAAACAGAAAACAAGTCTGACTGTCTGAATATCTGAATATTTGAAAGCCTCTAAGACATGAGGAGTGGATGGAACAAATCCCTAACTAACTTCAGCTGAATAAAATAAAGAAAATACTGAAAATAGCTATAAATACTTGTCCACGATGGATGAGGACTCACCATAACTACTACTGAGTGGTACTGAGCTATCTAAGGGTGATCGAGAAACTGAGCATCCGAACCTATATTGTGAAATCAATATAGCACAAAAGAGATATGCGGTCAGTACTTTAAATATACTAGTACGTGAAATAGGGACTAACTGAAATGCATATGGATACTGAACATGAATACATGAACATATAAAATGAATGGAAGACCAAGTAAAACATGTACTAAAATAATCTGTAAAACTGACTGACTGAATAGCTGATAAACTGAATACTTGGTCATGCAAACCTGAGCTGATAAAATTTGGACACTAAACTGAAACTGTGGGAGATATCATATAACCAACATGCACTAATCTGAGTTAATCAGGGTCCAACCTATAACCTAGTTGGAAGGGTGTCAGTACCTTGCCACAAGTACTGACACTAGCTGTGTGGATCCACTAAACTGGTTTCCCAAAGGACTAGAGTGTCACCCTCTATTTTCAAGTGCCCCTAAGAGAGTGTCGACCCTCAAATGGCAGCAAGACCTCTCAAAACCTACACTAGCTATGTAGTTCTGGAACTCAGGGACTTATATTAAAGGTCACACCCTCGACTAGCAGGTGATTCCCCATCCCTAGGTTCACTTAGTGCTAAATCCTACTTCCCACTGAACTGACACTGGTACTGATTAAGTAAACTATACATCACAACTGATAATGCTCAACATGATCATGACCAACTAAGTATGCTAATAAAACCATGATCTGACTAACTTGTTGCTTGAAAATAGAAACATTTATAAACAGATAGGTATTGGGTGTTCATAACCCTCCAACACTGAATATTACTTTAAATACAATGACATTATTTAGCAACACTGTAATAAAATTCATGATTTAGAGACCCAAAACATAGAATATATCCCTAACTGATGAAATTCATGATTTTGAGTATGGGAATTGGTTAAACTTATGAGGACAACATGCTCACATAGTTTAATTCATAAATTAGAAAATTAACATGGTGTCAACTGAGCATGATATGGGTGATTGAAATTTAAAGCATGTAATAACATGATTCACATAGGTAAACATATTGGCATGGATTGTATTCAAAATTACTAGGAGAACATTGAGTAAATTCATACTTAACATTGGAATTTTATAAGAAGAGGGAAAAGGGTTTATATATAAAATACAGAGGATTCTTGGGACTTAATGGGTGGAAGGAAGTCATTGATGAATACCCCCACATACCTAAGTTGCTTGAATTCTTTAAGAAGACTTGGAATTAGGAGCTTGAATGGTTGAATTCTTGAGGAAAAAACTTGAAATTTTGTGTTCTTGGCAAGAGAGATGTTTTTACGTCATTAACTCATGACGAATGGGGCAAATAAGGTCCTTTTTGGACTTTAATTCGTGATTTGGACGATTAGGGAGATGGAGAAATAACCAAAATGCCCCCTTGGGCTTTAAATAATGTTGCAGGAAAACACAGCCTCTGTGGCATGCAGGTTATTGCAGAGACTAGCCTCTATGACAGGGTGTGTATCATGGAGACTAACCTCCGTGACATTCCATTTATCATTGTCCAGCCTCTGAAACACACCCAAATCGCAGAGGCATTCTGCCGCCCTAGTCTAAAAACACCTCGATCCTATTTTGAAAATTCTGAAACTCTCCCGGATGACCCTTTTAGTATCCCTAAACACATTTCAACTCAAAAATCAATGTTTCAAACTCGAGAAGGCAAAATATAAACTGTTTGAACTCTTGGGGTATTAAAATGGCAAAGTCTCTTGTACTTAGTGTGAAATAATGACTTTAGACCCTTTAAACATGCTACTAGTAGCTGGAAACTTGTCTAGAATCTTGTAGGGTATTACAATATCTCCCCCTTAGGATCATTCTTCCTCGAATAAAGCTGTTTAAGCTGAGATACTAAGAAAGTTGAGAGCTGAATCATAATTAAATAACTAAACCTGAAATATGATGCATGGACTGAACTGAATTCATGAATGTATGCTATGACATGAGGATGGTTGGATAGAAGAGATAAAAAATGAGAGAATCAACTTAAGAGAAACCATTACCTCAAGCTAAATCTAAATTCGTAGAAAAAATGGGGATACTTGTCTCACATATCTACTTCTGCTTCCCAAGTAGCTCCCTCAACGGAATGATTTCTCCATACAACCTTAACCAAGGGAACTTCATTGTTCCTTAGCCTACAAATCTGATGATCAAGGATCTCAACTGAGACTTCTTCGTATGAGAGACTATCTTTCACATCTATACTCTCGAAAGGAATAATAAAAGCTGAGTCACCATTACATTTATTTGACAAAGAGACATGAAACACTAGATACACTAATACCAAATTGCAGGCAATTCTAACTTATAAGCTACCTTTCCAAAATGGCTCAAAATCCTATATGGGCTAACATAGCAGGGACTGAGCCTCCCCTTATTACCAAACCTCTTATCCCCTTTCATGGGTAAAATTTTCAAATAAACCAAGTCACCAACGTTAAACTCAAGATCTCTTCTCCTCACATTTGCATAAGATTACTGACGACTTTGGGTTGTCTTCATCCTTTCTCGGATTAATTAAACTTTCTCCATCGCCTCATATATTAAATCTGGTCCTATTAAAGCAGCCTCACCTACTTTAAACCAACTATTAGGATATCTACACCTCCTTCTGCAGAGAGCCTCAAAGGGAGCCGTCTGAATACTAGAGTGATAGTTATTATTGTAAGCAAACTCAATCAAAGGTAAGTAGTCATCCTAACTAGCCTTAAAGCCAATAACACAAGGCCTCAACATGTCTTCTAAATTTTGAATGGTCCATTTTGCCTTACCATCTGTCTGAGGATGAAAAGTTATACTGAGATGAACTGTGTACTAAGACCCTTCTGAAAAGCCTTTCAAAAGTGAGATGTAAATTGGGTACCTCTATTTGAAATGATGGTTAATGGAACCCTATGCAATTTTATCAATTCCGTAAGATAGAGTATAGCATAATCCTCAATTAAATATGAAGTATGAATTGGTAAGAAGTGGGCTGACATGGTTATTCAATCTACAATGACCCAAATCGAATAATGCTGATGCGCGTATGAGGTAACCTTGTCACAAAATCTAGTTCACCACCTCTCACTTCTAAGTATGGATGTTGAACTCCTGAAGCATACCACTAGGCCTTTGGTTCTCAACCTTAACCTGCTGATAATTCAAACACTTATCCACAAATTCCATAACATCTTTCTTCATACCACTCCACCAATAGATTTCCTGTAAATCACGGTACATCTTAGTGGCTCCTGGGTGAATAGAAATCACGCACCATACGCTTCAGCTAATATTCACTATCTCAAACCATCAACACATGGAACACATAACTTGTCTTGACAACGAATCACACCATCTTTCTCTTTGGAGAAAACTTCCACTTTCTGATCTCGAACTACCTCTTTTAACTTGACCAAAATATGATCCTGCCCTGATTTTATTTCACTTCGGCCACCAATGAAGATTTCAAACCATTCTGAACCTATATACTACCTTTATCCGAATCAACCAGTTGAATACCTAACCTAGCAAGCTGATGAACTTCACAAACTAACTCCTTCTTATCATCCTCAATATGAATAATACTTCCAATAGACAATCTACTAAGGGCATCAGTCACTACATTACCCATACCCAGGGGATACATCACACTCATATCATAGTCTTTCAATAATTCCAGCTATATTCTCTGATGAAGACTCAGGTATTTCTGTGTAACATATACTGCAAACTCTTATGATTCGTAAACACATCAACATGAACCCTATAAAGGTAATTCCTCCAAATATTTAAGGCAAAGACAATTACATCTAACTCAGGGTCATGGTTCGGGTAATTCTTCTCATGGGGTTTAAGTTGTTTAGAGGCATAGGCTATGGCCCCTTGCTGCATTAACACACAACCAAGACCAACTTTAAAAGCATCACAATAAACTACAAACCCATTTGTGCCATCTGGTAGAGTCAATAATGGAGCGGAAGTGAGTCGAGTCTTCAACTCCTGAAAACTCTTCTCACTGGAATCTTACCACTAGAATTTGGCTTTTTTTTGGTTTAGTCGATACATGGGAAAAGAAATAGAAGAAAACCCTTCAAAAAACCCTCTATAGTAACCAACTAAACCCAAGAAACTCTTAATGTTTGATGGAGAGATAGTTCTAGGAAAGTTTCTCACTGCTTTTATCGTTTGAGGGTCAACTCAAATGCCACCATCAAAAATGATGTGACCAAGGAAACGTACTGATCATAACAAGAATTTTCACTTACTGAACTTAGCAAATAATGGCGATCCCTAAGTATCTTCAATACAATTCTCAAATATTCTGCATGATCACCTTCACTATGAGAATAGATAAGGATGTCTTCTATGAATACTATGATGAAGATGACCAAGTACTTCTTGAATATCCTGCTCATCAAGTCCATAAAATCTTTAGGAGTATTTGTTAGACTAAAAGATATAACTAGAAATTCAAAGTGACCATACCAAATTCTTAAATCTATCTTTGGATAGTCCCATTCTCTAAGTCTAAGCTGACAATAGCCCAATTTGAGGGCTATGTTATAGAAATAGATTGCATCCTGAAGTTGGTCGACTAAGTCATTTATTCTGGGGAGAGGACACTTATTCTTAATTATGACTTTATTGAACTAAAAAAAGTCAATGCACATTTGGAGAAAACTATCTTTCTTATGCATGAAGAGAACTGGAGCACCCTATGGAGAAATATTAGGCCTGATGATACCCTTATCTAAGAGATCTTTCAACTATTCCTTTAATTTCTTAAGCTAAACTGGAGTCATTATGTATGGTAGAATCTAGATAGAATGGGTATCTAGTAGGAGATCTATTCCAAAGTCAATTTCCCAATTAGGAGGAACTCTGGGAAAAACTTTAAGGAACACTTCTGGAAACTCATTCACTACTAGAACTGACTCAAGACTCAAAGTTTCAGAATTTGAGTCATTGACTAAAATGAGATGGTAAATACGTCCCTTGGATATCATCTTTCTTGACTTAAGATAGGAGACAAACTAACCTTTAGGTACTGAAGTGCTACCCCTCAATTTAATAGTGGCTCATTAGGAAACTAGAACTAGATAATTCTATTTCTAATCAACTAAGGCATACCATGAATGGATACTATGATCGGGCTATTTCTATATACCTTTCAAGCTATAGTAAAAATACTCACTCGGGTAGACACTGAGAAGGGTTCTGCTAAGATTTTGGGACTGATGCCAAAGTCTACTACGATATAAGGAGTCATAAAAAAAATGAAGCTCCAGGGTCTAACAATGCATAAACATGAAGGTGGAAAACTTGTAACATACTCGTAACCACATCAGGAGAACTTTCCTGATCCTATCAAGTCTGGAGAGCATAAAATCAGTTCTAACACTATCCACTGGTGGAACTAGAGGTGGTTTTCTACTGGAGTTGATAAAAAGTTGGATGGCCCTATAGATGAAAACCTTTTCCCTTCTGGACAACCCTTGGGAAATCCCTGATCCTGTGGCCTGGCTTGCCACATCCAAAACACACATCACTGTCTGCCATGCACTAACCCTTATGGTTCTAACCATATTTCTTACAAAAAGGATTGGTGCGACTACTACTTACGCTACCATGGAACTTAGAGCCTGTCACTCTATCCCAATTGTCCTTCCTGAACTTAGGCACTGACACACTTACTGAAGATGAGATTTGAGATGAAATTTCTGGCAAATCTGAGAATGATTCCTATCATCAAACCTTTTCTGTGAAAAGTTAAAATTGTCGGTTCCAGCCCTCTTATTCTTTCTTTCTTTTACTTCGAGCTTCTATTTCTCAATTTACTAAGCATGTACCATCAGCCTAGGAAGGTCCATCTCCTTAATCAACATAGTTATCCTACACTCCTTGACTACACTATCTAATTGTAATACCCCAAAAATCCAAAACAATTTTAGCATTGTATTTTGAGCTCATGCAAAGTGCAATATAGCTCTTGGATAATTTCATAAGTTAGTTTGAAGTGTATTTAGGTCTCAAATAACTCCCATTTGTTAAAAGAATCCAAATAATCCTTAATGACTAAATTTTGTGTGAGAATTACCTCTTAATCAACTTCAAGCGAGAATACCTTTTGCTCTACTCAAAATTTTCCAACTCAAAGCCCATCAAGTTGTGGGAATTTGAATTAGCTTTCCAATGATATAAAATTCACCCAAATTTGATACCCGGGTGAAGTTATGGCCATTTTTATAAAACAGTGTGCCAAATTGGCAATCAACGCATCGCGGAGGCATGCCAAATGGCACTAGTCAAAAACAAGTGAACCAACGTGAGTATCCCACGTTGCGGTGAACTTCCAAAACCCAACCAGTGGGAAACTGCAATTCCACCACATCGTGCCACAAGCCCAGTTCCTAATTGTTATTTTCCAGTAGCACGACGCGACTGCACCAAGTTGTTCCAAGGCCCAAAATTGGGATTTTCAGTCTGCAATTTAAAATTTCAAGGGTTGTTTGGTCTTTTCCAAAAGTTCCTAATCCATCCTAACATGGGATTTAAGCCCTAATAAAGCATTATTTACTTATTTTTACATTATTCTCACAAATTAAATCAATTATCTTCAAGAACAAAATCCCTAACCTTTAAAATTCAAGGCCAAATCTTAAGAACTCACCAACAATCATCACAAATTTGTCAACCCAGGTATGTTAAAGTGTTCATCCATGGGTCCTTTTCACCCATGGAGTCCAAGTACCCAATTTAATTACAAAAGTTATAATCTTTTCAAGATTTATGATATTAAATTGTGATTTTAAACTATGAGTCTCCATGAACTTCCATGAATATTTACTTTACACCATGTTTCGATGAAATTATTGTTGTTGTCAAATTCCACATGTTTTATTGTTATAATTCATTGAATTAAATCATGATTAGGTGTCATTGATCTTGAAATCATGTTGTTACTTCAAGTTTCACACTATTCCCATGACTAGATTAAACTATTGAACTACAAGTGTTTGGTAAAATGCCTACAAGAAGAAATATTTGATAAAGGCTTTCATGTTATGTCCTCAAATTTTAATAATATTTTACTAGTATAGCTATTGAGTCCTGGGGGTTTTGAAAACCTGAAAACCATAGTTGTTTACTTAGTCTTATTTAAGTATCTATCGAATAGCTTCAGAATATAAACAAGCATTATCAGATCAGTCAGTTAAACTCAGAAGAGCTTTGTAATCCAGTGTCATTCAGTTGGGAGTAGGATTTAGCACCAAGAGAGCGCAGGGATGGCGGATTCCTCATCAGATAGGTAGAGTCATTAGTAGTAGTCCTTGTACTTTCAAACTACGTAGCCAGCATAGGATATGAGAAATCACACGTTAGTTTAGGCTTGACTATATCGCAGGGGTCACCTGTCAGCTTAGGCTTTACACCGTTAGTCATTTGGGATAATACATCAGTATAGTGGATCCACACATCCAGCATTAGTACTCGTGGCATGGTAGCACCCTTCCCACTGTGGTTACAGGTTGGACCCCAATTAGGTCGTATTGGGGAATGTTGGTTAGATGATACCTCTCATAATGATCAGTCCAGTGATTAGTCCAGTAATTTAGTTTCAGTTGCTAGACCATAGTATATAGTTACTAGTAACTCAGTTATCAGATTTTAGTATTTTAGTTTACAGATTTGATGTATTCTCAGTGTCTCTAGACTTCATGCACTCTATTCAGTACCTTATGTTACACGTACATATTCAGACGATTATTTGTTCATATTCATGAAACCATGCGTATTAGCCTACCTTATTTAGCATACCAGTACATTCAAAGTACTGATCGCATACTCTTTTCTTGCGCTATAATGTATCATATCATAGGTTCGAATGCCCAATTCCCGAATTGCTCCTAGACTTCTCAGACTATCAGTTGTAATAGTGGTGAGTCCTCATATTTTGAGGAAAGACTATTTTATTTCAACTTTTTAGTTCAGTAGTTAGTTGGAGTTAGTTGGGTCCTATCCCATCAACTCACATTCAGTTAAATTAGAGGCTTTGAGATACTACAGTCAGTTATTCGGTATTCAAACTTCAATTGAATTTATCAGATTATTTCATCAGTTTCGTTTATAGTTTTTTTCAATTTTCATTACTTAAAACCTTATGGCTTATTAGTTGTTCTTTTGCGTATATTGTATTTTATTTAGTGCTCATCGCAGGTACCAGCTCATGGGTTAGCTTGTGGTCTCTCAGGACTGTAAGCTCCGTATAGCACCTAGGGTGTACTCTTGGGGCATTACACTAACACTCCAGACACAAACTTATACATTCTAGACCTAGAATCGGCCCCCATGGTCATAGCATACCTCACCAACTAAGTAAACTTGAGTGAGTACTTCTTCACACTCATGTTACCTTGCGTTATATTTATAAACTCCTGCACCTTAGCCTCCCTTAACTCTAGTGGGAAGAACCTATCAAAAAAAGTCATGTAAATTTCTCCCAAACTATAGGTCCTGCTTCAACACCTCTGTCCTCCTTCTACTGCATGAACCAAGTGTGAGCAACTCCCTGGAACTGGAAAGCAGCTAAATCAGCACTCTTACTAAAAGTTACACCCATAATGTCTGTTACTTTCTGCACACTATCCAATAACTTTTGTGGATCCTTCTCAGACTTGGATCCAGAAAACAATAGAGGATATATCCGAGTAAAGTCTCAAATCCTAGTTGTAGCTGTATTAATTACTAGATTGGATGGGACAACAACCTTCTGTTTATTCTGAGCAGCCATAGTCTGGGCCAAAATATTAAAAGTAATCCTAAATTTGGCATAGGAAACATGCTCATTCAGGGGATTTTCCTAAGCAGATGGTGGTGCGGGATGATCTCTATTTCTTCTTCTGTTGTTTCTTCTAGGAGGAATTTTCTATAAATGGATGAAAGATGAGTTAAAAAAAGAGAATTCAATAGATCTCACACTCTTTCACATGACAGGAACACTAAAATAAGGGAAACTTTACTGAAATGTCTTGTAGCCTCTCCCCCATAAATATGGTGCACTTCACACCCATACACAAGGATCTATTCAACGTGACTTTCAAACACACTAGGACAGTTTAAAATCTGGCTCTGATACCAAGTTTTGTCATGACCTAAGGCTACCCCTAGTCATAACATGGTGCTTAAGGCCACAAGTGACCCTTAGCTAACCTGTGATTCGGTACCTATTGTGAGCACTTAATAAAACAATACTAGAATATCACATACGAAAGATAAACTAATCAAATGTTATTAAGATGTACTACTACAACAATAGTTAACATGTCTAAAATAGCTGATAAAACTTAAAATCAAGTCTAATAGCCTAAACATCTGAAAGCCTCTAAGACATGAGGAGCTGATGGGACAAACACCCAACTAACTCCGAATGACTGAAATGAAGAAAATACTGAAAATAGCTAAAAATACTTGTCCTTAATGGATGAGGACTCACCACAATTGCTGCTGAGTGGTGTTGAGCTAGCTAAGGGCGATTGGGGAACTAAGCATCTAAACCTATATTGTGAAATCAATATAGCACAAAAGAGAGTATACGGTCAGTACTTTAGATATACTGGTACGTTAAATAGGGACTAACTGAAATGCATATAGATAATAAACATGAATGCATGAACATGTAAAATGAATGTAAAACCAAGTAAAATATGTCCTAAAATAATCTGTAAAAACTGACTGGCTGAATAGATGATAAACTAAACCCTTGGTCATGTAAACCTAAGATAAAATCTGGATACCAAACTGATACTGTGGGAGCTATAATGTAGCCGACATTCTCCAATCTGAGCTAATCGAGGTCCAACCTATAAACCCAGTTGGAAGAGTGTCATTTCCTTGCCACGGGTACCGACACTAGTGTGTGGATCCACTAAACTGTTGTCCCTAAGGACTAGGGTATCAACCTCTAATAGAAGGTAACCCTAAGAAAGTGTAGAACCTCAACTAGCAGGAAGACCTTTCAAAACCTATGCTATCTACATAGTTCTAGAACTTAGGGACTGTTACTAAAAGTCACACCCTCGACTGGCAGGTGAGCCCATATCCTTTGTTTTACTCAGTGGTAAATCTTACTCCCAGCTGAAGTAATACTGATACTGATTAAAGTTAACTAGATATCATAGCTGATAATGTTCAACATGATCATGATCGACTGAATATGATAATAAATAAGAAAATACATAAAGTGAACATCAAAGTTGTCCCGAATTTGAGTCTTTATGAACTTCCATGAATATTAACTTTAGACCATGTTTCAATAAAATTATTGTTGTTGTCGAATCCCATATGTTTTATTGTTATAATTCATCGAATTAAATCATGATTAGGTGTCATAGATCTTGAAATCATGTTGTTACTTCAAGTTTCATACTATTCCCATGACTAGATTAAACTATTGAACTACAAGTGTTTGGTAAAATGCCTACAAGAAAGAGTATTTGATAAAGGCCTTCATGCTATGTCCTCTAAGTTTAATATTATATTACTATTATTGCTTTTGAGTCCTAGAGGTTTTGAATACCCAAAAGCCATAGATATTTACTTAGTCTCATTTTAGTATCTACAGAATAGCTTCAGAATATATACGAGCAATATTAGATCAGTCAGTTAAACTCAGAACAGTTTAGTAATCTAGTGTCATTTAGTTAAGAGTAGGATTTAGCATCGAGCGAGCACAGGGATGGCGGTTTCCCCATCAGATAGGTAGAGTAATTAGTAGCAGTACTTATACTCCCAAACTATGTAGCCAGCATAGAATATGAGAAGTCACCCATTAGTTTAGGCTTGACTATCTCGCAGGGGTCACCCGTCAGTTTAGGCTTGACACCCTTAGTTCTTTGGGCCAATACATCAGTATAGTAGATCTAAATAGCCAGCGTTAGAACCCATGGTATGGTACTAGCACTCTTCCAACTTGGGTTACAGGTTGGACCCCAATTAACTCGTATTGGGCATGTCGGTAAGATGATATCTCCCACAGTCTCAGTCCAGTGATTAGTCCAGTATTTCAATTTCAGTTGCTAGACCATAGTATACAGTTTCTAGTAACTCAGTTATCTGAATTCAGTATTTCAGTTTATAGATTATATTCAGTTCAAGTTATATGCTTGGTCATGTATCCTTGGCATTTACAGATTAGATGTATTCTCAGTGTCTACAGACTTCATACACTCTATTCAGTACCTTATTTTTACACGTACATATTCAGATGATTATTTGTTCATGTTCATGAAACCATGCATATTAGCCTACATTATTTAGCATACTAGTACATTCAAAGTACTGATCGCATACTCTTATTTTGCGCTATGATGTATCATATCATAGGTTTGGATGCCCAATTCCTGAATCGTGCCTAGACATCTTAGACTATCAGCCGTAGCAGTGGTGAGTACTCATATTTTGAGGACAGACTATTTTATTTCATATTTTCAGTTCAGTAGTTAGTTGGAGTTAGTTTGGGCCTGTCCCATCAACTTACATTCAATCAAATTAGAGGCTTTTAGACACTACAGTCAGTTATTCAGTATTCAGAATTCAGTTGACTTTATTAGATTATTTCAATAATTTGGTTTATAGTTTTTTTATTCAATTTTCTTTACTTAAAACCTTATGGCTTATTAGTTGTTCTTCGGTGTATATTATATTTTATTCAGTGCTCACAGCAGGTACTAGCTCATGGGTTAGCTTGTGGTCCCTCAGGACTGTAAGCACCATGTAGCACCTAGGATGTACTCTTGGGGCGTTACAAACTTGGTATCAGAGCGAAAGGTTTTAAGGTTTCCTAGTAAGTCTTAAAGCTGCGTCAAGTAGAGTCTTGTGCATGGGTATGTAGCACGCCATACTTATGGACAAGAGTCTATGAGGCGTTTTAAGAAAGTTTCCCTTCTTTCGGTATTCATGTCATGCGAGTGAGCATGAGCTCAAGTTAAAATCTTAGTCTAATATAATATTTCTTTCATTTCCAGAACATGCCTTCCAAAAGTACAAACAGATGAAGAAATAGGAACCAGCCAGCACCTTCGCCTGTTCAGAAAGATCCCTTGAATGAGCATATATCTCATGCAGAATTCAGAGCTGCATTCACTACTCTAGCTCACTCTGTAGCGGCTTAGAATGCTCAGCCAGTCACTATTTTGGCTAATCCAGTGGCCAATACTACTAAGCTAGGATTCAATACTTCATCCGAATGAATCCTTCTTCCTTTATGAGATCCAAGTTTAAAGAAGATCCATAGGATTTCTTAGATATGGTGTAGAAGGTAACATATATCATGGGGGTGAAATCTAGAGAGAGTGTTGAGTTAGCTGCATATCAGTTGCAGGATGTAGCCAACTCATGGTTTAAGCAGTGAAAGGTAGAGAGAGGTGCAGATGCAGAACCTATAGAGTGGGAGGAGTTTGCTACAACATTCTTAGATAGATTCTTTCTGTTGGAGCTTATTGAAGCTAAAGTGTTAGATTTCATCAACTTGAGGCAGGGTAATATTAGTGTGAAAGAGTATTCCCTTAAGTTTACTCTATTAGCCAGATATGCTTCTCACGTAGTAGCTGATAGCAGTTCTAAGATAAGTAAGTTTATGTCTGGTGTATCTGATAGTGTGGTCAAAGAGTGTAGGACCATAATGCTAATTAGGGAGATGAACCTATCTAGGTTGATGGTCTATGCTCAATAAATAAAGAAGCAAAAGACTAAGGAAAGAGAGGGGGAGAACAAGAGGGCTAGGACATGTATCTTTAATTTCAGTCAGTCAAGGTCAGAAGGTAGTAACCATCCTCAGTTTTGTCAGAGATCTTCAGTCCCAGCACCATCTTTAGCTAGTTCCCCAGTTCCCAAATTTAGAAATGATAATAGGGATAGGGAACCAGGCTCTAAGTCCCAAGGAAGTGTTGACAGTGCCCGTACCAATCCTTTATGTCAGAAATATGGTAGAAACCATCAGTATAAGTATAGAGTGGGCAGTTATATATGTTTTGGGTATGGTAAGCCTGGCCATCAAATTTGGGAGTGTTGGGTAGTTGCTTAGAAAGGTAGGTATTTACGCCAATAGGGCCAGTCCTATCAGTCATCAATTTCAGTTGATTGCCTGACTCAGCAGGGTACCGCTTTTAGTACTGCCAGTGGTCAGCGTCCAAACAGATTGTATGCTTTTTAGTCCAGACAAGATCAGGAAATTTCTCCTGATGGGGTCACTGGTATGTTATAGATCTTTCATTTACATGTTTTTTCTTTGCTAGATCCAGGAGTTTTCTTGTCTTTTGTTACCCCTTATATAGTCATCAACTTTGGAATTAGTCCTGAAATCTTAGCAGAGCCTATTTTAGTGTCTACCCCAGTAGGTGTTTCCGTTGTAGCTAGGAAGGTATACAGGAACTGTTCAATCATAATATCTGAAAAAGTCACTTCAGTTGATCTTGTTTAGTTAGAGATAAATGATTTCAACATCATTCACGGCATAGATTGGCTCAACTCATGTTATGCTTCCGTTGACTGTAGAAATAAAATTGTTCACTTTCAATTTCCAAATGAACCAGTCCTTGAATGGAGGAGTAGTACTACAGCAATTGGGGGTCAGTTGATTTTATACCTTAGAGCGAGAAAGATAATATCCAAGGGGTGTATTTATAAGCTTTTCTGAGTCAAGGACTCAAATTCAGAAACCCCAACTCTTAAGTCCATTTTAGTAGTAAGGGAATTTCTAGATATGTTCCCTGAAGATCTTCTCGAGGTTTCTCCTAAAAGGGAAATTAACTTCAAAATAGACCTTCTCCCAGATACTCAGCCTATCTCCATTCCGCCATATAGAATGGATCCAACCGAACTCAAAGAATTAAAAGAACAATTAAAGGATCTCCTAGATAAGGAATTCATCAGGCCCAGCATCTCTCCGTGAAGCATACCAGTTTTATGCATAAGAAAGATGGTTCTCTCAGAATGTGTATCGACTACCGTCAGTTGAACAAAGTCACCATCAAGAATAAGTATCCACTTCCTAGAATCAATGACTTGTTCGACCAACTTCAGGGTGCCAGCTACTTTTCTAAGATAGACCTCAGATCAGGCTATCATCAACTTTGAGTCAGAGAATGTGACATTCCAAAAATAGCTTTCCTAACCCAGTATGGTCACTTTGAATTTCTAGTCATGTCCTTTGGTCTCACGAATGCCCCAGCAGCCTTCATGGACTTAATGAATCGAGTTTTCAAGTAGTACTTGGACATGTTCGTCATAGTCATCATTGATGACATTCTTGTTTACTCCCTTAGCAAAAATGATCATGCAGACCTTCTCAGAATAGTATAGCAGACCCTCAGAGCCCATCAGTTGTTCGCCAAATTTAGTAAGCGCAAATTTGTGCTAAGGTCATTTGCTTTTCTTGGTTATATAGTTTTTAGTGATGGTATTAGAGTTAATCCTGAAAATACCAAAGTGGGTAGTATGTGGGTGCAAATTAGTTCAGCATTATCTCTAGTTTCTGAGGTGAAGGAAAAGTAGGATAGAGACCCTAGTCTTGTGAAGTTGAAAGAGTTAGTCAAAGATCAGAAAGTAGAGGTTTTCTCCCAAGAAGGAGACAGTGTGTTGTATTGTCAGGGCAGATTATGTGTGTCGTGCGTTGTTGAGTTGACATAATGAATCCCTGCAGAAGTGCATAGTGTGCATTATTCGATTTATCCAGGGGCCACCAAGATGTACTGCGACTTGTGGGAGATCTAGTGGTGGAGTGGGATAAAGAGAGATATTGCAGAATTTGTAGCTAAGTGCTCTATATGTTAGTAGGTTATGATTTAACATCAGGAGCCAAGTGGGTCTATACAGGAGTTCAGTATTCCCTCTAAGAAGTGGGAGAAAGTGAACATGGATTTTGTGATAGGCTTGCCTCGTACTCGTCATCAGCATGATTCAATTTGGGTTATCATAGATAGAATGACCAAATCATCTCATTTCTTGCCAGTCCATACCTTTTATTCAGTCGAGGACTATGCCAAACTCTACCTCATAGAGTTGGTTAGGTTGCATGGTGTTCCCTTATCCATCATCTCAGATAGAGGTACCCAGTTTACCTCTCATTTCTGGGAAGCATTCCAAAAAGGTCTCGGTACCCAAGTTCACCTCAGTACAGCCTTCCACACTCAGACAGATGGTCAAGCAGAAAGGACCATTCAAACTCTTGAGGATATGTTAAGAGCGTGGGTAGTTGACTTCAAGGGTAGTTAGGATAATCGGTTTTCTTTGATCGAATTCGCATACAATAACATCTATCATTCCAATATCCAGATGGCTCCATTTGAGGCTATCTATGGGAAGAGATGTAGATCTCCAATTGGTTGGTTTGAAGTAGGTGAAACCGCAGTAGTAGGGCCAGATTTTGTGTTTGATGCCTTAGAGAAGGTTCAGTTGATCAGAGAAAGGCTTAAGGTAGCCCAGAGCCGATAGAAACATATACAGATATGAGGAGAAAAGATCTCAATTTTGAGATCGATGATTTTGTATTCTTGATTATCTCTCCAATGAAAGAAGTGAAGAGGTTCGACAAGTAGAGGAAGCTCAGTCCCCGATATATCGATTCTTATAGAATTCTCAGCCATTTCGAAAAGGTAGATTTCGAGCTTGAGTTATCTTCAGATCTAGCTTTAGTACATCCATTATTCCACATCTCCTTGCTAAAGAAATGCATTGGTGACCAAGCAGTCATAGCTCCCTTAGAGGGCATAGATATTTATAATGATCTCTCTTTCAAAGAGGTTCCAGTCCAGGTCCGCTCTCATTGGTGACCCAGTAGTCATAACTCCCTTAGTCAAAGTCTTTAGAGAAATCAGTTCGTTGAAGAAGCTACTTCAAAAGCAGAAGTAGACATGCGGACCAAGTATCCTCACCTCTTTTCTACAAACTCAGATTCAGTTTAAGGTACTAATCTTCTTAAGATTTCTCTTTATTATGCTCAATTTTAGTTGAACATCATGTTCATGTCAGTCATGCATTTATAGACCCAGTTCAATAATGGATCACGTCTAAGACCCAGTCATTATACCATGTTTTCATCTTGTACTCTCAGTTCCTTAGTGCTTTCAGTCTAGCTAGTCTCATTCGAGGATGAATGTTCCCAATGGGGAGATATTGTAATACCTCAAAAATCCAAAACTATTTTAGCATCATATTTCGAGCTCACGCATTGTGCAATATAGCTCTTGGATAATTTGATAAGTTAGTTTGAAGTGTATTTAGGTCTCAAATAACTCCCAGCTGTTAAATGAATCCAAATAACCCTTAATGATTAAATTCCATGTGAGAATAGCCCCTTAATCAATTTCAAGCGAGAATACCTTTTGCTCTACTCAGAATTTTCCAACTCAAATTGCATCAAATTATGGGAAATTGAATTAGATTTCCAACGATATAAAATTCGCCCAAATCCAATACCCAGGTGAAGAGTTATGGCCATTTTTGTAAAATAGTGTGCCAAATTGGCAATCAACGTATCACAGAGGCATGCCAAATGGAACTTGTCAAAAAGCAGTGAACTAACACGATTGTCCCATGTCACAGTGAACTTCCAAGACCCCACCAGTGGGAAACCGTTATTCCACCATGTCGCGCCACAAGTCCAGTTCCCAATTATCATTTTACAGTGGCACGATGCTATTGCACTGTGTCGCACCAAGGCCAAAAAGTGGGATTTCCAGACAACCATTTAAAATTTCAAGGGTCGTTTGGTCTTTTCCCAAGGATACTAATCCATCATAACACGGGATTTAAGCCCTTATAAAGCATTATTTACTCATTTTTACATTATTCTATCAAATTAAATCAATTCTCTTCTAGAACAAAAGCCCTAAACTTAAAAATCCAAGGCCAAATCTTAAGAACTCACCAAAAATCATCACAAATTCGTCAACTCAGGTATGTTAAGTGTTCATCCATGGGTACCTTTCACCCATAGAGTCCAAGTACCCAATTTAATTACAAAAGTTATAATCTTTTTGAAATTTGTGATATTAAATTGTGATTTTAAACTATGAGTCTCTATGAACTTCCATGAATATTTACTTTACACCATGTTTCAATGAAATTATTGTTGTTTTCAAATCCCACATGTTTTATTGTTATTATTCATCGAATTAAATCATGATTAGGTGTCATTGATCTTGAAATCATATTGTTACTTCAAGTTTCACACTATTCCCATGACTAGATTAAACTATTGAACTATAATTTTTTGGTAAAATGCCTACAAGAAGGAATATTTGATAAAGGCTTTCATGCTATGTCCTCAAATTTTAATATTATCTTACTATTATAGCTTTTGAGTCCTGGGGGCTTTGAATACCTGAAAACCATAATTGTTTACTTAGTCTCATTTCAGTATCTATAGAATAGCATCAGAATATATACAAGAATTATCAGATCAGTCAGTTAAACTCAGAAGAGCTTTGTAATCCAGTGTCATTCAGTTGGGAGTAGGATTTAGCACCAAGCGAGCACAGGGATGGAGGCTTCCCCATTATATAGGTAGATTCGTTAGTAACAGTCCTTCATTATCCTTGAAAGATGGATGAAGTTAAACATGAGGTATCCCATAACATCCTTGAAAGAGGGTTATCGAGGGACAAGGCAATGGTGGATAATTAAGCCTATGGTTTACTACCTTTTTCAATCTTAGAAATAAGTGTAATTGGAGTGTAAATCATGTCAAGAGCATCATCCTAGAAATAGGGATGGTTGATTAAAGTTTCGGGTGATTACGAATTGCACACTTATTAGGTGCTTGAAAGAGTCAATGGGTGAAATCATTTTGGTTTTATTGAAAGATTAGCCACAATGATCTTTGACCTAGCCTATCCTTTAGTTAACAACTAAGTTTCATGGTAAACCATTATCAGCCCACATGTTTTTACTTTTAGGTAGACATAATCCCAAGATCTCCTCAAATCTTGATTTTAAGTCAAAAGTTCAATATTTGGGCATTTTTAACCAAAAATCATTACAAACAAATCCCAAATCAATTCCCCCATTTTATTTTACGTGTCGTGTTTGTTAGCATTTTGGGTAACCTTTTAGTAATTAGACCACCCATAGGACTTGAAATTTGTAATTCACTCCTCGTGGATTCGACCCAAACTCGAGTTGGGTTATTGACAATGACCGTCTCACCCCTCAAACATGGGAGTGATGTAAGCATTATCACTTTTCATTCACTATTTTTTGAGCCATTAGTGATTCAAATGACCTCTCTTATACCACGATATAAAGTATCAATGGTTTCCCAGGTATGGGTATCACAAGAACCGAAGGCTTAATCTAGTATGATTTGATACTTTCAAAGGCATAACTACAAGCTTGGTCCCATTCGAAAGGAACATCCTTCTTTATGAGATAGCTAAATGGTTGACATTTTTTGACTTGGTTGAAGATGAACCTCCTTAATTATGCTAGCCTTCCTTGAAGGCTCCTTAACTCATGAATGTTTCAACACTCTGACATCTTTAGAATCACATCGACCTTGGCCTGATTAATTTCAATTTCTCGGTGTCGTACAATAAAACTAAGGAACTTTCCAGAAGTAACTCCGAAGGCACATTTCAATATATTCATCCTAAGTTGATATCTTCATAGCAACTCGAATACCATTCTTAGACCTTTCAAGTGTCGTCCCTCTTTCTTGACTTCACTACAAAGTAATCCATATAGCACTCAACATTCTTATGGAGTAAGTCGTCGAAGATGTTTTGTATAGCCCTTTGATAAGTGGCACCAGCATTCTTCAAACCAAAAGGCATCACCTTATAGAGTAAATGCCTTTGGGCATATGAAATACACTGAGATCTTCATCCTTTGGTGCCATGTGAATTTGATTATTTCCAAATGAACCATCCATAAAGGACATCGCCTAATAACAGGTGGTAGCATCAATCATCAAATTTTAAATGGGAATTGGAAAATCATTCTCAGGATAGGTGTGGTTAAGATCCCTAAAGTCGACACAAACTCAAATTTTTCCATTCTTCTTTATCACAGGAACAATACTTAAAATCCATGTGGGGTATTTGAATTCATGAATAAAACCAGCTTCAATGAGTTTGTTAACTTTATTTTCAATGAATGGAACAACCTCTTTCCTAAAGTGCCTTTAGGCTTTCTTAATAGGACGAGCATTATTCTTGACCGCCAACTAGTGGACTTCTACTTTCAGATCTAAGCCAGACACCTCCTTATAAATCCAAGAAAAGACATCCCTATAATCATAGAGTATGTCTAGATAAGCAATTTCTTCAACCATTTCTAGAAAAGTTCTCAGGTAAGTTTGTCTTGGATCTTCATCAATTCCAAGATTGACTTCCTTCAAGAGATCTATTTGTAACACCCTGTAAAAATTTCTGTGTCAATAGAGCTTCTAAAGCGTGCTAAGAAAGGCTTAACACTTAGAAAATTTGGCTAAGTGTTGAAACTTTTCCATTCCATAAGCCTTCAAAAAGTTGACAAATTATTTTGTGACCTTCCCGACCTCCGTTTCTTGATTTTCTTGTTGTGTTGCAATAGGATAAGTCAATAGTACATCCCGAGTGAGTTTCAAAATTTTTGGATGAGCCTAAGGTCGTGTTTGAGTTGGAAAAATAGTAGCTAAAGGCTACAGAGGGGCGCCTCTCAGTTTAGAGCCTTGGCCCCCTCCCTCTATATCAAGGTGCCACCCAGGTTCCTCTATGGAAAGAGCAAGGCGCCTCCCAGGCTGTAGCCTTGGGCCAACATTTCAGCCTTCAGCTTTTGTGTTTCCAAGGGTAAAATAGTTAATTTCCAACCCCTTTATATACTCTTTAACACGAGATTTCTCATTATTTCACCGAAAAATACTAGTTTTCTCTCAATTTCCTTCAAGAACAAATATTAGGGTTCATAATTCAAGACCTAAGCCATCAAGATTCCTCTGTTAAAAGTCCAAGGATCATATACTAAGGTATGTTTGATATTAATTCTTGGGTTCCTTCCACCCAATAAGTTCAAGAATCCTCTTTAAAGTTTCAAAGATTTTATTTTTATGAGTTCCCATGATTTATGTGAATATAAGTTGAAGTTCATATTGTTGATATGCTTTGATTCATGATTTGATTATAAAGATTCAACCTTTGACCTTAGTATGTGTGATTATGTGATGTTCATGATAAAAGCCCTTCAAGAAGCATGTTGAATTATGTAATCATGTTAATTTGGGGTCTTGAATGTTGTATGATCAAAGAATACCTCCTACATGTTTGATAAATTGCTTATATGAATAAAATAGTACCATTGTAGCATGTTAAGTATAAAATCCCCAATTTTGTGACAAGTAATGCATGTCAGGTGTTTGTTGCAATGCCAAGATGAGTGAAGTATGATACATTGCATGTACTCTCTATTCATGTCAGTTCCTTGTTGAATAAATTATGAGACAATAGCATGCCTCCATATACAATTACATGTTTAAGATTCCCAAGTTCTTGAAGTGATACTTCCTTGATCATGTTGCAAATGATAGTCTATTGTCATGTTGTTACACAAGAGTTGTCATGTATTATTTATTTATGCTATCGAGTCCTGGGGGTATTTATACCTGAAAACTTAGCTGCTTGTCTAGAGCCGAGTTAGTCTTAAGATAATCTCAGTCGTGCTATGATCAGTAGATTTCAGCTAGTGACAGAAGTTAAGAAAACTTAGTAAATCACAGTATTCAGTCTAATCCATCTCAGTAGTCAGTTCAGACCTCATTAGTATTTGGTATTCAGTTCAAATTTTAGTAAAGCTCCATAAGTTATAGAACTTAGTTGTATTCAGACAGAAAGTAGAATTTAGAAGTATTCCGTCAGACAACGAAATTATGTAAAATCAGTCAGATCAGTCAAGTAAGATAATCAGTAACAGATTCAGCTCAATCAAAGTTTAGTGTCTTTCAGTTTGGAGTAGGAACTACCACTAAGTGAGTCTAGGGATGACGGCTTCCCCGTTAGAGAGGCAGATTCGTTAGGAGCAATCCCTGAACTCCAGAACTACATAGCCAGTGCAGGACTAGGGGTCACCCATTACATTAAGGCTTGACTATCATACTATCTTAGGCTTGACTTTTTGTTTAGGGTCACCCATTAGAGAGGTTTGACCATAGAAGAGGTCTTTACCAATGGCACGGTATAGATACCCTTCCAGCTGAGGTTACAGTTTGGACCCCATCGGATCAAATTTAGGGCATGTTAGTTAAGTGAGAACTCTCACAATTATAGTTTTAGCTTCAGATTCAGTCTCAGTCAAGATCTCAGATAGTTCTTCAGATTAAGGATCGTCAGATACGGTCACCCAGCTCAGTAAAGAACTTAGATAGTTCCACAGATTCAAAGATCACCCACTAGGTAGGCTTGATCTCAAACTCAGTCAATTATTATTATTATCCTTATTAGTATCAGAAGATTCAGAGATCACCCATTAAATAGGCCTAATCTCAAACTTAGTCCATTATTTCTATTATTAAAAGATTCAGAGATCTTCTGCTAGATAGGTCTGATCTCAGATGCAATCATTCCTTATCATTGTTAGTAGATTTAGAGATCATCCGTTAGAGAGATTTGATCTTAGATTTAGTCAGTCAATAGTACAAAGCTCAGAACTCAGTTATTAGTAAGACTCAGATGTTCAGTCTCCCAGTGCTAGTGAATTCAGATGTCAGTAATAATAAGCTCAGTTTCCAGAAGCTCAAGTGTTCAGAAGTTAGTATTTAGTGTTTCCATGATTTTATCTATGATTTATGCAATCATGTATGTATCCTCATTCAGCATATTCAGATTATTCAGTCAGTATTGTTTATACATAAGCCCTTGCATTCAGCCTTACCTCATCTAGCATGCCAGTACATTCAAAGTACTGATGCATACTTTCTTGTGCTATGGTGTCTTATACCATAGGTTTTGAAGAGCAAGATCCAGAACATCCTTAGCAGTACAAATTCAGTCAGTAGCGGTAGATGTAGTAGTGAGTCCTCATTATTCGAGGATGATCCTTATCTTATTATTGCATTAGACTCAGTTTATTTTTAGTAGATAGAGTTAGTTTGGGACATGTCCCATAAACTCCACAATTCAGACAGTTTAGAGGTTTTTCGGATAAATATATTAGTATTCAGTTTTGAGTATTAATTATTTTAGACGTTTTGAACCTTATGGAAAGTTTCTACCAGTTTTCCATATTTAGTATATTATATTATGTAGTTCTTAGGTACAGATATCAAAAGAGTTTTAGATTGTGGTCCTTTGGGGTCATGAGCACCGTGTGACATTTCGGTTATACAAAATTGAGGCATTACAAAATTGGTAAGAAATCCTAAGGTTCAATAGTGTCTTAGGAGTCTAAAAAACCGCATCTAGTAGAGTCTTGTGCATGGGAGTGTTACGCACCATATTTATGTACAAGAGGCTATAAGATGTTTCTAGGAATAGTTTCCCTTCTTTCAGTATTCATTCATGCGAGTGAGCATGAACTCAAGTTAATCCTTTGTATAATCCATCTCTTTCTTCCATTTTCAGAGTATGCCTCCTCGCAAAGCTAATTCCCATAGGGATGATAACAAGCCACCTAGCCCATAGATCCTCCGAACAAGAATGTGTCACATGCAGAGTTTCGGGTAGATTTTCAAGTGCTACCCTAAGCTATGATGACTAATGTTCAGGGTAACCGTCAGGTTGCAGCCCTACCTCAGCAAGATGGGGGTTTAGCCACAGCTAGAATTCTTTTGGTCAGTAGCAGGTGAGGACCCACAGCTTCATCTTGAGCAGGTGAAGAAGACCACCTAGATTATGCATGTGTCTGAGAAGGAGAGTATAGAATTAGGATCCTATAGGCGGAAGGATGTCGCTCATTGCTGGGTTGTAGCATAGAAGAAGAGTAGAGGGAAGGATGCAGCTCCCATGACTTGGCAAGTATTTTAGGATGCCTTTCTAGATAATTTTTTCCCCCTAGATATGAGGGAACCTAAGGTTGAAGAGTTTATGAACTTGAGGCAAGGCTCTATGATAGTAAAGGAGTATTGTCTTAAGTTCAACCAGTTACCTAAGTATGCTTCTGACTTGATAGCTGACCCTAGAGCGAGTATAAGTAAGTTTGTCATTGGTGTATTCGGGTTGGTGTTAAAGAAGTATAGAACCACTATGCTCAATAGAGACATGGATCTTGCTAGTTTAATGATGCATGCTTAGCAAATAGAGGCAGAAAAATCTAAGGGGAGAGAGAGAGATCTAATAAGAGATTTAGAAAAGGTAGTCATAATTTCTCTCAAGCAGGGTCATAAGGTGATAACTGTTCTCAGCATAGTTTGAAGTTTTTAGTTCCAGATCCATCCTCAGCTAGTGTACCTACACCAAAGTTTTGATATGTCAGTCATGATAGAGTGCCAGACTCCAAAGCCCAGGGTAGTGTGAAAAGTAAGCGTACCTATCCATTTTATGGAGAGTGTGGCAAGAATCACCTAGGTGTGTATAGAGCTAATAGTCAGGTATGTTTTGGATGTGGTAAGCCAGGCCACAGATTGTGAGATTGTAGAGTGCTAGCTCAGAGGGGTAGAGAATTACATCAGCAGGGTGTCACTTTTGATGCCAATAGTGGTCAGCATCAGAACAGACTCTATGCACTTCAAACCCACCGTGATCAGGGAAGTTTCCCTAATATAGATTCGGGTACGTTATGAGTCCTTCATCTTTCTGATATGCTTTATTATATCCTTTGCTCCCATTTGAGCTTATGTTTTAGCATAAAGTAGATAGCAAAGCCAGGAAGTCAGTTTAGTAGTCAGGCAGTTAGATTCATATAGTTTGTTTTCTCACCTTTTCATCTAAGCATGTTATAAGGAATCTCTGGAATGTAACTATTCTAAGATAGAGTATCCTAGTAGTTTCAAGCAAATTAGTTCATGCATTAGTTTTAGACTCTCGAGGTTCAGTTATAATCCAGTTTGTAGATGCCATGTGCATTGCCCCAGTACATCAGCAAAGTAAGAATTCCTAGAGGGACTTAGAGTCCCAAGGGGGAGATATCCTATAACTCCCTAAAGTTTTCAAGTCCTTAAACCCATTTATTTTCACGCTCAGACTCTCATTACAAGCTTTGCATCAGTTATCATTGCATAGTCAGTCATGCTTTCAGGAGTCAATTCAGTCAGATATCCATGAATTAGATATGTATGTTAAGTACAAAAGATCAGCTTTTTAGGGCATTCAGTCATGCATTCATGAGAACAACTCAATCACGAACCCATGCATCAATTATGCATGTTCATTACGAGAATTCTGCTTATCGATAGTTTCAGCCGGAAATCCTATGCATCAGCGATATATACTCAGTATAAAGTTTAGTACATTAGTAGTTTCCATCGTATAGATATGTTTCAGATGTTCTCATCCCTTAAGCCAGTTCGGTCGATCAGAAATCTCAGCTTAGTCAGCCATATCTGAGGACGAATGTTCCCAAGGGGAAGATAATGTAACACCTCATAAAAATTTCTGAGTCAATAGAGCTTCTAAAGCGTGCCAAGAGAGGATTAACACTTAGAAAATTTAGCTAAGTGTTGAAACTTTTCCATTCCATAAGCCTTCAAAAAATTGATGAATTATTTTGTGACCTTTCCGACCTCCGTTTCTTGATTTTCTTGCTACATTATGATGGGGCATGTTAAGAGTACATCTCGGGTGAGTTTCAGAATATTTGGACAAGCCTAAGGTTATGTTTGGGTTGGCAAAATAATATCTAAAGGCTACAGAGGGGCACCGCCCAGCTTAGAGCTTTGGCTCTCTCCTTCTGTAGCAAAGCGCCGCCCGATTCTTCTATGGGAAAAGCAAGGTACCGCCCAGGTTCTCCCCTGGGAATAGCAGGGCACCGCTATAACACCCTAGATCTGGTACCCAGAATCATACATGGTGCTCATAACCCCGAAGGATCATGAGCTAACCCATGACTGATATCTATACCTGTATACTACATAATATACTATATGATTGCAAAAACATGAACTGAAAGGCCATAAAGTTCAAGAATGTAACATAACTGATAAAGATATAACATTTGAATGGGGTATTAAATACCCAAAATAGAACTAAAATAACATGATAGTCTGAACATGATAGTCTGGAAAGCCTCTAAATGACTGAACTGTCTGAATGAGGAGTTGATGGGATATGTCCCCAACTAACTCCAACTAATAAATTACTTAATAAGATAATAAATAAATGATTAGGTCCTTGAGATATGATGACTCACTGCTAACTCTGCCTGCTAAGATTGGAATGCTACTAATGCTTTGGAGCTTGTGCTTTTGAACCTATGGTATAAGACACCATAGCGCAAATGCGCCAGTACTTTGAATGTACTGGTATGCATGTGAGATAGGCTGAATGCATCGGATTCATGTGCATGAACAATACTAGCTAACTAACTAATATGAACATGAGAATACATGCATGAATACAGAGTAACTATATCTGATATTGTGATAACATGAATTTACTGATAACTAACATGGATGATAACTTAGTTCTGATAACATGAGAGACTGTATCTGACAGTCTTGAATTTGATGGAACTAGTTGAGTTTTGTACTGTATCTGAGTTGACTGTATCAAATAGTCCTGAATTCTATAGAACTATCTGAGTTCTATTACTGAGACTGAACAACTGTATCTAACAGTCCTGATTCTGTAACTAAAACTATGGAAAGTAGTTATCTAACTGGCATGCCCCTAATACGCCATTATGGATGAGTTAGGGTCCAATTTGTAACCCCAATTAGAAGGGTGTCAATACCACGCCACTGGTAAGGACAAGCTATGGGTGACCCTTGTCTAATAGTGTCCCCTAAACGAGAATGGTGGGACCCTCATCTAACAGTGTTTATCTACCTTATCAACCCTCATCGGAAGTGTTGATATCTCAAACTATGCTTGCTATATAGTTCTAGAATTCAAGGATGACTTTTAGGAGTCACACCCCATCTGACAGTGTGTGTTCCCATCCTTGGGTTAACTCGGTGCTAATTTCTACTTCCATCTGAATAGACTCTAAACATGATTAACTGAACTGAACTGGGCTCAGTTAAATGAGTTCCGTTGACTGATAGAACACTACTAATATCTAAAACTGACTAAAATTACTGAGATTACTGAGTTTTCCTGAGTCATGAGACTGACTGAATTCTACTTAACATGGCTTGACTGAGGATATCCTGGAAACATGACGTTGATTCTAGGCACACTGCTATATTTTTTGGGTAAAAGTACCCCCAGGACTCGATAAAAGGAAACGGACAAAGCATGAATTTCTTGCGTACAAGATCCACATCAACAATACATAATCTAATAAGTTGTGGATTTCACGAAATACATGGTTATCATACTATCTAACATGGACGAGAATGCTAATAATCATATCATAATCTCATGTTCTAATATCATGGGCGTTCCGACAACATATACATTTCACAATGATAGTATGGAGACCATTTAAACATAGGAGGATGACAAGCATGTCACATTTAGTTTATGTTTTGAGCTATAAGGCATGATTTCTACTCCTTCAAGCATTTTATTAAACACCTTGCATGCATAATTTAGAGCATAGGTGAAATCATCAAATTACACATCATAAGAAACTAAATTCATGTTTATCTTGCATATTAGCATAATATCATGAAAAACACACAAGGACTCCAGTTTTGAAATCAATCAACATCAACAACATGATTACAATTAACCTACAACATATATACCATGATTTATAAATAAAAACAAGGTTCTTGAGCTTCATAGATATAAGGAATCCATGAATGAACACAACGCATACCTTGGTTCATAAATACACAAAGATTGACAGAGGAAATTCTTGATTTTGAATCTTCTATGAAAAGCCCTAGGTAGTTCTTGAGAGGTTTTTGAGAGAAGAGAGTGTATTTTGGGTGAAAAGTGGCTGACTCACATGTTAAAGGGCTTAAATAGGGGTGGAAAATTGAATCTTTTAACCCTGGACGTGTCTTGTAATTTTAGTAAACATTTTCTGAATTGGACTCCTGGCGCGACACGGCGCTATCGCACCGTGTCAATGGAATCCGACAATTGGCAAACTGAGGGATGGCGCGACGTGGAGCCATAGCATTGCCCCTTCTTTTGTGACCTGGAACTTTGGTGAGACACGGAGAAAATCACACTGAGATACTGGAAAAGGATAATTGCCATTTTATCTTGTGGCATGGCGTGCCACTGACCAATATGGTGCTGTTTTACGACGGGAACTTGAAATAGTCATAACTTCTTACCCGTTTATCAGATTTAGAAAAATTTTATATCGATGGAAAGCTTATTGAATTTACCACATGACAAAAAGTGAAAATATTAAAAATACCACCTGTACAAAAGTGGATTGATCTTTCAAAGAAAGATCCTAACATTTTTTAGATGATTTTAAGCTAGGAAAAGGTACGGGGTATTACAATATCACCCCCTTAAGAACATTCGTCCTAGAATGAGACTGAGGGTGAGGGTAAGAACATAAACTAACAAATATACTAAACATGAATAACTGAAACATGATCTCATGACTGACATGACTGATAACTGAATATATCATACTAAACATGCATATCTGATGCATGTGTAACTGATTCATGAATGCATGACTGAGTGTTCTAAGGAACTAAGTTTCTCCTAATAAAAATGTATTTCTGATGCATAATTATATAATTGAATTGATATATGAATGCATGACTGAATATGCAATAGTACTTGATACCAAGTTTGTGATGAACACATGAAATTGAGTAACTTAAAGAGAACTGTTACCTTGAGCTTGATCTGAGATGGCGGGGAAGAGGTAAGGATACTTGGTACGCATGTTTTATTCTGCTTCCCAAGTAGCTCCCTCAATGGAATGATTTCTCCAAAGAACTTTGACTGGAGGGACTTCTTTGTTCCTCAATCTACGAGTCTGATAGTCTAGGATTTCGATCGAAATCTCTTCATAAGAGAGGTTGTTCTGAACATCTACACTCTAAATAGGGACTACAACTGCTAGGTCACCTACGCATTTCTTGAGCAAAGAGACATGGAAAACTGGATGAACTGAGGCTAGATCTGAAGGCAATTCAAGCTCATAAGCTACCTTGCCGAATCGACTGAGAATCTTGAAGGAACCAACATATCGGGGACTGAGTTTCCTTTTCTTGCCAAACCACTTCACTCCCTTTATGGGAGAGATATTTATATAGACATAGTCACCAATATTGAACTCGAGATCTTTTCTATGAACATCTGCATAAGACTTCTATCGGCTCTGAGCAGCCCGGAGTCTTTCTCTAATCAACTGGAATTTTTCTAAGGCATCGAATACTAAGTGAGGCCCTATGATTAAGGCCTCACTAACTTCGAACAAACCGATCGGAGATCTACATCTCCTACCATAGAGAGCTTTGAATGGAGCCATCCAAATACTGGAATGATAGCTGTTATTGTATGCAAACTCAATCAAAGGCAAGTGATCATCCCAACTACCCTTGAAATCAATTGCACATGCCCATAGCATATCTTCTAAAGTCTGAATGGTCATTTCTGCTTGATCATCTATCTGAGGATGAAAGGTTGTACTGAGATAAACTTGGGTACCAAGACCCTTTTGGAATGCTTTCCAGAAATAAGAGGTGAATTGGGTACCTCTGTCAGAGATAATAGATAACAGAACTCCGTGTAATCTGACCAACTTCCTAATGTAGAGTCTAGTGTAATCCTCGACTGAATAAGAGGTATCAACTAGAAGGAAATGGACTAATTTTGTCATCTTGTGTACAATGACCCAAACTGAATCATGCTGATGACGAGTTCGAGGCAAGCCTATTACAAAGTCTATATTCACTTCTTCCCACCTCTAAGTAGGAATAATGAACTCCTGATGGGACCACTAGGCTTTTGATGCTCTATCTTAACCTGCTGACATGCAGAGCACTTAGCCATAAACTCTACAATATCTCTCTTCATCCCACTCCACTAATAGACTTCCCACAAGTTGCGGTACATCTTTGTGGCCCCTGGATGAATAGAGAAGCGTGTACCATGCGCTTCTGGAAGAAATCGCTGCCTTAAGTCATCTACACCTAGAACACAGAAATGACCCTGACAGCGTAATACACCATCTCCCACTTAGGAGAAAACCTCTACTTTCTGATCCTTGACTGACCCCTTCAACTTGACTAGACTGGGATCCCTATCTTGCTTTTCTTTCACCTCGGAAACTAAAGATGATTCTGAACTACTCTGAACCCATATATCACCCTCTTCTGTATTGACTAAGCAAATACCTAGTCTGGCAAGCTGATGGACTTCCAAAGCTAATTTCTTCTTACTGTCCTCAACATGAGCAACACTACCCATAGACAGTCTACTGAGAGCATCGGCCACTACGTTGGCCTTTCCCAGATGATAAAGGACACTAATGTCATAATCTTTCAAGAGATCTAACCACCTTCTCTGATGAATATTGAGATCTTTCTGAGAAAACATATACTAAAGGCTCTTATGATCTATGAACACATCTACATGAACACCGTATAGGTAATGCCTCCAAATTTTTAAGGCAAACACTATGGCTGCTAACTCAATATCATAAGTCAGATAATTCTTCTCATATGGTTTAAGTTGTTTGGAGGCGTATTCTTTGACCTTACCATGATGCATGAGGACACAACCTAAGCCCACTCTAGATGCATCATAGTATACTCTTCTCACAAGGATCTGACCATTGAAACTTGAGATTTTCCTGAGTCATTTAACAAATTATCTGTAATAGCCAGCCAAACCCAAGAAATTCCTGATGTCTAATGGAGAGACAGGTCTGGGCCAGTTTTTTTCCACTTTGATCTTTTGAGGGTTTACTCTAATGCCATCACCCGAAATGATATGACCAAGGAATGTTACTAACCTTAGACAAAATTTGTACTTACTGAATTTGGCGAACAACTGATGATTTTTGAGATTCAGAAGTATAATTTTAAGATGGTCTACATGATCACGATCACTACGGCAATAGATCAGACTATCATCTATGAAGACTATGATGAACATGTCCAAGTACTGCTTGAACACATGGTTTATCAAGTCCATGAAAGCTGCTGGGGCATTGGTGAGACCAAAGGACATGACTAGGAATTCGAAGTGACCATACTGAGTTTGGAAAGCTATTTTTGGAATGTCACATTCTTTGACTCTGAGCTGATGATAGCCAGATCTGAGGTCTATTTTGGATAAATAGCTAGCACCCTGAATTTGGTCAAACAAGTCATCAATTCTGGGAAGAGGATACTTGTTCTTGACCGTGACCTTATTAAGTTGATGGTAGTCTATACACATTCTGAGAGAATCATCTTTCTTGCACATGAATAATACTGGCGCGCCCCACAGAGAAATGTTGGGCCTGATGAATCCCTTATCTAGGAGATCCTTCAACTGTTCTTTCAATTCTCTGAGTTCTACTGGTGCTATTCTATATGGCAGAATAGAGATAGGTTGAGTATCTGAAAGAAGATCAATGCCAAAGTCTATTTCCCTTTTAGGAGGAATTCTTGGGAGATCTTTGGGAAAAACATCTGAATATCCATTCACAACTGGAACGAGTTCAAGACTGGGAGTTTCGAAACTAGAATCCTTAACATAAACAACATGACAGACACATCTCTTAGATATCATTTTTCTTGCCCGAAGGTAGGAAATAAATTGATCCCTGAAAGCGGATACACTACCCTTCCACTCAAAGATGGGTTCATTTGGGAACTGAAACTAGAATATCCTATTTTTACATTCGACTATGGCGTAGCAGGAATGAAGCTAATCCTTACCGAGAATGACATCAAAATCAGTCATCTCTAATTCGACTAGATCTGCGAAAGTGACTTTTTGAAATATCATAATCGGGTAGTTCATGTATATCCACCGAGCTTTGATGGTTTTACCCACTAGGGTAGAGACTAAAAAGGCCTCTGCTAAAATTTTGAGACTAACATCAAAATCAACTTCTATATAGGGAGTAACAAAAGACAAGGAAGCACCTGGATCTAGCAAAGCATAAATATGCATATGAAAGATCTGTAATGTACCAGTAACCACATCAGAAGAATTTTCCACATCTTGCCGGGACTAGAGAGCATAGAGTCTATTTAGGTGTTGCCCACTAGTAGCATTGGAGGTGGCACCCTACTAATTTGGGCAACCGGACTAAGCTGAGGAGCGGAGATGACTCTGATAACCTGACTAAGGGAAGTCTCTGACTCTGTGGCCTGGCTTTTCACAACCGAAACATACATCACTGCCATCTCTGCACATACCCTTATGGTTCTTACCACAAGTCTGACAAAGGAGGTTAGTTCGGGCACTTCTAACACTGCCCTGAGACTTAGATCCTGGCGCTCTATCTCTGTTGCCATCTCTGAATTTTGACATTAGAGCACTGGCTGACAAAGGAGCTGGAACTGATGACTTAGGACAAATCTGAGAACGATTGCCTCCCTCAGACATAGGCTGACTAAAATTAAAGCTACCTGTCCTAGCTCTCTTATTCTGCTTCTCCATTTGCTTAATCTTCTGCTCTTCTATCTGTTGAGCATGATTCATAAGCTTGGCTAAATTTATGTCACTATTTAGCATGGCGGATCTGCACTCATTTACCATGCTATCATTCACCCCTGAAATGAACTTACTCATCTTGGCCCGGTTGTCTACAACCACATGAGGGGAATATCTAGATTGAGTAAACTTAAGAGAATACTCTTTCAGTCTAATGTTTCCCTACCTGAGGTTGATGAATTCTAATACCTTATCCTCTCTCAGCTCTTGGAGAAAGAATCTATCTAAGAATGCAGAAGCAAACTCCTCCCACTCAACTAACCCTGCATCAACTGCTCTCTATGACTTCCACTACTTGAACTAAGTGTAAGCAACATCCTGCAACTAATATATAGCAAGCTCAGCACTCTCACTACAATTAACCCCTATTCTGTCAGTAACCTTCTGCACCTGATCTAGGAATTCCTGAGGGTTCTCATCTGACTTAGACCCAAGAAAGATAGAGGATTCATTGGGGTGAAATCTCAAATCCTGGCTGCCGCTGAATTGGCCAGAACGATAGATTGTCATTCATTCTGAGTAGCAACTAAGTTAGTAAAAGTAGTTAATGTAGCTTAGAACTCTGCATAAGAAACATGTTCGCCCAAATGTTCTTCGGGCTGAGGGGTTGGCTGATTCCTATTTTTTCTTTTAGGAGGCATGTTCTGTAGAAGAAAGGGAGAAATGGATTAGACTAAGAGATTGACTTGATATTTTGCTCACTGGCACGACATGAATACTAAAAGAAGGGAAACTGTTCCTAAAACATCTTATAGCCTCTTGTACATAAATGTGGCGTGCAACACACTCATGTACAAAACTCTACTAGATGCGGCTTTAAGACTTCCTAGGACTCTATTGACCTTAGGCTCTGATACCAAGTTTGTAATGCCTCGAATCTAGTACCCGTAATGCTACACAATGCTCATGACCCCGAAGGACCACAAGCTAACCCATGACTGATATCTATACCTGTATACTACATAATATACTGTATGATTATGAAAACATAAACTGAAAGGCCATAAGGTTCAATACTATAACATAACTGATAAAGATATAACATTTCAATAGGGTATGAAATACCCAAAATAGAATAGAAATAACATGATAGTCTAAACATGATAGTCTGGAAAGCCTCTAACTGATTGAACTGTCTGAATGAGGAGTTGATGGGACATGTACCCAACTAACTCCAACTAATAAATTACTTAATGAGATAATAAATAAATGATCATGTCCTCGAGAGATGAGGACTCACTGCTAACTCTGACTGCTTAGATTGGAATGCTACTGATGCTTTGGAGCTTGTGCTTCTGAACCTATGGTATAAGACACCATAGCACAAATGCGTCAGTACTTTGAATGTACTGGTATGCATATGAGGTAGGTTGAATGCATGGGGTTCATGTGCATGAACAATACTAGCTAACTAACTAATATAAACATGAGAATACATACATGAATACATAGTAACTATATCTGAGATCGTGATAACATGAATTTACTGATATCTAACATGGCTTATAACTGAGTTCTGATGACATGGGTGACTATATCTAACAGTCCTAAATTTGATGGAACTAGCTGAGTTCTATACTGTATCTGAGTTGACTATATCTGACAGTTCTAAATTCTGTAGAACTATATGAGTTCTATTACTGAGACCGAATAACTATATTTGATAGTCCTGATTTTGTAACTAAAACTGTGGGAAGTAGTTATCTAATCGACATACCCCTAATATGCCATTATGGCTGAGTTAGGGTCCAATCTGTAACCCTAATTGGAAGGGTGTCAACACCGCACCACTGGTAAAAACAAGTTGTGGGTGACTGAATTCTACTGAACATGGCTTGACTGAGGATATCTTGGAAACATGACACTGATTCTAGGCACACTGCTATATTTATCGGGTACGAGTACCCCTAGGACTCAATAGAAAGAAACTGAGAAAGCATGACTTTCTTGCGTACAAGATCCACATCAATAATACATAATCTAATAAGTTGTGGATTTCACTAAGTACATGGCTATCATACTATCTAACATGGACGAAAATGCTTATAATCATATCATAATCTCATGTTCTAATATCATGGGCATTCCGACAACATATACATTTCACAATGATAGCATGGAGACCATTTAAACATAGGAAGATGAAAAACATGTCACATTTAGTTTATGTTTTGAACTATAAGGCATGATTTCTACTCCTTCAAGCATTTTATCAGACACCTTGCATGCACAATTTAGAGCATAGGTGAAATCATCAAATTACACATTATTAGCAACTAAATTTATGGATTTTAACTTGCATATCAACATAATATCATGAAAAACACACAAGGACTTCAGCTTTGAAATCAATCAACGTCAACAACATAATTATAATTAACCCACAACATAAATACCATGATTTATAAATAAAAACAAGGTTCTTGAGCTTCATGGATAGAAAAAATCCATGAATGAACACAACGCATACCTTGGTTCGTAAAAACATGAAGACTGACGGAGGAAATTCTTGATTTTGAATCTTCTATGAAAAGCCCTAGGTTGTTCTTGAGAGGTTTTTGAGAGAAGAGAGTGTATTTTAGGTGAAAAGTGATTGAATTACGTGTAAAAGTGCTTAAATAGGGGTGGTAAATTGACCCTTTTAACCCTGGACATGTCTTCTAATTTCAATAAAAATTTCCCGAATTAGACCCCTGACGTGATGCGGTGCTATCGTGTCGTGTCACTGAAATTTGACAATTGGAAAACTGAGGGATGGCGCGATGCGGAGCCATTGCATTGCCCCTTCTTTTTCCACCTGAAACATTGGCTCAATGCAGAGGAAATTACGCTGAGACACTGGAAAAGGACAATTGTCATTTTAACTTATGGCGTGGCGCGTTACTGACCAATATGGCATTGTTTTACGATGGAAAGTTGAAATAGTCATAACTTTTTACCCGATTATCGGATTAAGGCAAATTTTATATCCATGGTAAGCTTATTGAATTTCCCACATGATAAAAAGTGAATGTCTTAAAAATACCACATGTACAAAAGTGGATTCATCTTTCAAAAAAAGAACCTAATATTTTATAGACGATTTCAAGCTAGGAAAAGGTACGGGTTATTACAGCCGCGCAAGCTATAGCCTTGGGCCAATATTTCAGCCTTTAGCTTTCGTGTTTCCAAGGGTAAAATAGTTAATTTCCAACCCCCTTATATACTCTTTAACACAATATTTCTCATTATTTCACCCAAAAATACTAGTTTTCTCTCAAATTCCTTCAAGAACAA
Source organism: Capsicum annuum (assembly GCF_002878395.1). Classification (NCBI taxonomy): domain Eukaryota; kingdom Viridiplantae; phylum Streptophyta; class Magnoliopsida; order Solanales; family Solanaceae; genus Capsicum; species Capsicum annuum. The sequence continues at coordinate 192,478,440 of NC_061119.1, read as the reverse complement.
ATATTAGGGTTCATAATTCAAGACCAAAGTCATCAAGATTGCTCCGTTAAAATTTCAAAGATCATATACTAAGGTATGTTTGATGTTGATTCTTGGGTTCCTTCCACCCAAGAAGTTCAAGAATACTCTTTAAAGTTTCAAAGATTTTATTTTTATGAGATCCCATGATTTATGTGAATATAAGTTGAAGTTCATGTTGTTGATATGTTTTGATTCATGATTTGGTTATAAAGATTCAACCTTTGATCTTAGTATGGTGATTATGTGATGTTCATGATAAAAGCCCTTCAAGAAGCATGTTGAATCATGTAATCATGTTAATTTAGGGTCTTGAATGTTGTATGATCAAAGTGTACCTCCTACATGTTTGATAAATTGCTTATATGAAGAAAATAGTACCATTGAAGCATGTGAAGTATAAAATCCCCAATTTTGTGACAAGTAATGCATGTCATGTATTTGTTGCAATGCCAAGATAAGTGAAGTATGATACGTTGCATGTACTCTCTATTCATGTGGGTTCCTTGTTGAATAAGTTATAAGACAATAGCATGCCTCCATATACAATTACATGTTTAAGATTACTAAGTGCTTGAAGTGATACTTCCTTGATCATGTTACGAACGATAGTCTATTGTCATGTTGTTACACAAAAGTTGTCATGTCTTATTTTCTTATGCTATCGAATCCTGGGGTATTTATACCCAAAAATTTAGCTGTTTGTCTAGAGCCGAGTCAGTCTCAAGATAATCTTAGTCGTGCTATGATCAGTAGATTTCAGTTAGTGACAGAAGTTAAGAAAACTCAGTAAATCTCAATATTTAGTCTAATCCAGCTCAGTACTCAGTTCAGACCTCAGTATATTTTGTATTCAGTTCAAATTTTAGTAAAGCTCTGTAAGTTATAGAACTCAGTCGTATTCGGACAGAAAGTAGAATTTAGAAGTATTCCGTCAGACAATGGAATCAAGTAAACTCAGTCAAATCAGTCAAGTAAGATAATCAGTAACTGATTCAGCTCAGTCTAAGTTCAGTTGACAATCAGTTTAGTTCCTTTCAGTTTGGAGTAGGAACTAGCACCGAGCGAGTGAAGGGATAACGGCTTCCCTATTAGAGAGGCAGAGTCGTTAATCCCCGAACTCCAGAACTACATAGCCAGTGTAGGACCAGGGGTCACCCATCAGATTAAGGCTTGACTATCATATTGTCTTAGGCTTGACTTCCTATTCAGGGTCACCCGTTAGAGAGGCTTGACCATAGCAGAGATCTTTACCCTTCGTACGATAGTGACACCCTTCCAGCTGGGGTTACAGTTTGGACCACACCAGATCAGATTCGGGGTATGTTGGTTAAGTGAGAACTTCCACAGTTATAGTTTTATTTTCAGATTCAGTCTTAGTCAAGATCTCAGATAGTTCTTCAGATTTAGGATCGTCAGATACGGTTATCCATCTTAGTAAGGAACTTAGATAGTTCAACAAATTCAGAGGTCACCCACTAGGTAGGCTTGATCTCAAACTCAGTCAATTATTATTATTATCCTTATCAGTATCAAAAGATCCAGGGATCACCCATTAGATAGTCTTGATCTCAAACTTAGTCCATTATTTTTATTGTTAAAAGATTCAGAGATCTTCCGCTAAATAGGCCTGATCTCAGATGCAAAAATTCCTTATCATTATTAGTAGATTCAAAGATCATCTGTTAGAGAGGTTTGATCTCAGTTTTAGTCAGTCGATAGTAGCAAGCTCAGAACTCAGTTATTTGTAAGACTCAAATGTTCAGTCTCCCAATGCTAGTGAATTCAGATGCCAGTAATAATAAGCTCAGTTTTCAGAAGTTCAATTATTCAGAAGTTAGTATTCAGTGTTGCCATGATTTTAGCTATGATTTATGCAATCATGCATGTATCCTCATTTAGTATATTCAGATTATTCAGTCAGTATTGTTCATGCATAAGCCCTTGCATTTAGCCTTACCTCATCTAGCATACCAGTACATTCAAAGTACTGATGCAGGCTTTCTTGTGCTATGGTGTCTTATACAATAGGTTCCAAAGCGCAAGATCTAGAGTATCCTTAGCAGTCCAAATTCATTCAGCATTGGTAGATGTAGCAGTGAGTCCTCATCATTTAAGGATGATCCTTATCTTATTATTGCATTAGTCTCAGTTTATTTTTAGTAGATAGAGTTAGTTGGGGACATGTCCCATCAACTCCACAGTTCAGACAGTTTAGAGGATTTTCGGACAAATATATTAGTATTCAGTTTTCAGTATTGATTATTTTAGATGTTTTGAATCTTATGGCAAGTTTCTGCTAGTTTTTCACATTTAGTATATTATATTATGTAGTTCTCAAGTACAGATATCAGAAGAGGGTCAGCTTGTGGTCCTTTGGGATCATAAGCACCGTGTGACATTTTGGTTATAGAAAATTGGGGCGTTACACTATTGTGGTCTTCACTCTTTATTTGAGTTCTGATTAAGCCCGACAACAAACCGAAATGGAACAACCAGAACGGTTTTACCGGAACCGGATCCGTTACCGGAGAGAATAGCTGGTGTATTATACCGAAATCGGTACAACCGGAACTGGTACCACGGAAAAATATGGTCCTTCCACCCCGGTCCGGTTGTCACCGGTGCGGTACCGTGTCGGATTGGTACGGAAACTGGAGTTCCGGCGTTTTACTGTTTGCATCTCACTATTTGTTTAATTGTTTATTAATGTTATGACTTTTATAATAAAAGAATGTATGTATAGTTATAACATTTACTTTTTAACTTTAAAAAAATTAAAAGTATATAATTATTTTAATAATTTAAATTATTTTATTAATATAATTATAAAGTTATGCTACAAAAGATTAACATCAACTTGATATATAATTTTTAAAATAGTTATAAGTTTAACTCATAACATTAACTTTTTATTACATAACCTTTGAAAAATTTATATTTATTCTAATTTAATACATTACATTGTACATTTATTATAAATATTAAAAGAGAATCTAATATACGAAGCCACCTTCTAGGAAGGGTTCTGTTTGAATTAGATCTGTACTCTAGAATCTTAATATCGATAATGTCCCTATTTCTATATTTTTCGGAATTGGTCTTTTTCCTTGTTCTTCCATTGCTTCCATTACATCATCACTATTCTCCTCAAATATTTCATCTATTTCGTCTTCAATGCGACTGAAGAAGCTTGACTTGCTAGCAAATCTCGAACCAATCTTGATAGTTTTGGAAATTGTTTGGTACGGGTCTTCCACCATCCTAAAAGTTGTTGTTGTCCATTTGCATCTCTAATATATTCCTGATCCTGAGAAATATATGAATCAAAATCATTACTACTACAACATTGAAGACCAAGTTCTTCACCCATCTCATCATCTAAATCATCATATCCATGTCTAAAAGTAGGAGGTTCGACTGGCGCAATATTATGTTCCATAACTTGATACATGTTATATAAACACCTGGCTTTAGGTACTATGCTAGCACAACACGTTTCAACCGATGGCCTTTCATGAGGTTCAATTTCTAAATTGGTGTAAATTTTTTGAACCATCATAATTACACCATGTTCTTTGTAAAATGGGTTGAATAAAGTAGCTGTCAAATAAATTTATGAAATCGGAAAAAAATATTTTTTAAATTTGTCAACCATAGCGTCAATTGCCTCTTTGTAAGGATAAATTTTTTATAATTAGCAAGTACTTTAGAAATAGCAGTAATATTTACTAAAACGGAAGAAATAGTTGGAGTATATTGTGCAGATACTGTGTTCGTAGCTTGATAAAAAGTTTTCAAAAATTTATAAAGTTCTTCTACTTCAATCCAATCATCAGAACCTAGCCTTAAACCATTAGTCGTATTAAGCGAATTATAAACTAATTGTATAGGTTCACGATACACACTAGCAACTTCAAGCATTTGATACAAAGAATTCCATCTAGTAGGAATTTCTCTTGGAACTTTTCTATATAGAAGGTCACATTTTTTACATTGATATTTAAAATCATCTATTATAGCCTTTTTTTTATTTTTTAAAATAAAACTACATGCAATGCGAACCCTATAACAACCATCTCCAAATAACTTAACACCATCATTTACTATCAAATTTAAAATATGTGCAGTACATCTAACATGAAAATAATCATTATCCATGGGACATAGTCTAGTATTTAAAAAATCAATGACTTTCAAATTATTAGAAGAATTATCTAATGTACATGTCATAGTTTTATTAATAAGTCTAAAATATTTTAAGCATTCCGCTATTGTAAAATTTATATATTTAACAGTTTAAGTTTCGTCAACATATTTATAAGCAATAATTCTTTTTTTCATGTTCCAATGGTGATCAATCCAATGAACTGTGACAGTAAAATAATCATTACCGATAATACTACGACCCATATCAGAAGTAATAGATACTCTACCATCAAATTTACCAAATAAGCAACGAAGAAAATGACAATGTTCACCTTGAAATTTAAAAATATCATTTTTAATTATATTTCGTGAAAAAACTTTGAAAGAAGGATTATATACTCGTTGAATATAATGAATAAAATCGGGATGCGAAGGAAAACTGAATGACAATCCCATAACAGCAACCATTTTTTCTAGTTCTTCTCTATCTACATCTTCATTATATGTCAATATAGAAATTGAGCTAGCTGGGTTAAACCTATCTAAACGCGTTTGAACCATATTACCTCCCAAATATTCTTCCGTCAATGATGTACCACCTTTTTTTGCCTTAGCCTCATTTTCTAGACAAATAAATTTTGTATTACATTTCCTCAAATGCGTAGTAAGCAACCCTATCCCACCATTTTTCCCCCAGTCAAATGTTTCATAACTTTCTTACATTTATTGCAAGTAGTAGCATTTTTTCCTTATCTTGACTCATAAATTGCCAAACTAAAGACCGTTTAGGACGTTCACTACCTTTGGCCCTACTAAATTCCGGTAAAGGGGAAAGTACATCATCGTCTTTTGGTATTTCTGTAACCAGAATAGTAGGGGTAGGGGTTTCACCTAACTCTTGTACTTCTATATCTTCTTCTTCCGGTAAATCTTCCTCAAAATTATTATAACGCCAACTTAGTGTCTCATGGTCTAATTCCATACCGGCGCCAACATCAAAACCATTAGGTTGTAATAAAGAATTTTCATTAAATCTAGGCTATAATGAACTAGTAGCAGCATTATTTTTTTTATTTCTACGAAAAACCTTACCAAAGATTGGTCTCTTACCACTACTTTTATTTGCATCCATAATTAAATTTAAATATAATTAAAATATTAAAACAAGCAATATAAATATTATAAATCAAAAAATAAATGTAAGACTGTAAGTAAACAAATATAGATATTAAAAATTAAAAAAATAGAGATTAAAGTTGGAACGAATATACCGAACGTCTGCGTAAAAGCAGACGTATACCAAATGTCGTAATTGAAATATGATAATTGAAGCTTGTAGAATCTTTAAAAAAATCAACAGCTCCAATTAATACAAAAATTATAAATATTGAGTATGAGAATATTAAGATTTAAGATTTAGAGAGTATGAGAAATTGAGAAATTTGTGAGAAAAAAATTGATTTAAAAGGATATTTATAGTAGAAAATTAATGGTGTAGTGGGCTAATTGGGAGGGGAAGGCACAAAATAGTCGTTTCCCCCTCCAACAACTATTTTACAATGGTCAACAACGGCCAAAACCAAAAAAAAATTAAAAAAAAAATTAACATGCACCGGTCGACGTCGGATCGGATTTGGCCAACCGGAACCGGAACTACCGAAAAAATGCCCCTCCACACCGGTACCGTATTACGGGTCATTTGGTACCGGTATACCGGTACAAACCGGTACCATTGCATTACCGGACCGGACCATGACTGGAAAAGGACCAAAATCGGATTAACTCTGGTTCGCTACCACCCTTAGTTCTGACAGAGCATCTCCAGCATTTTCCTCCTCTTGTGGATCATTGTCATTGATAGATATGTGGTAACACTAGAAAGTATCTTTCATTTCTTCATCAACCTTTATTTGATATGAGACATCATTCTCACTTTTGGTTGTAACATGATATAAGGATCCAACACTTGCTTCATCTTCCTCACGCTTCTTGGTATGAACAATAGTATGAGCCTTATCTTTTAACACCTTCTTACATGAAACCACAAGGTCCATCTTCTGCCTCATTCTAAAAGGAATCAACTTTGAAAATTCTTCTGAATGTTGAGTGAAGAGTGTATCTTTGTGCATTGACAACTTCTCCGATGCTTATGGCTTTTCTTCTTATTTAGTGGACCCAACCTCTTGAATATAAAAGTTCTTGTAGTTGATTCTCTGAGTTAAGAAAATACAAAAGTCTTTTTATTAGAATTAGTAGACTTCTCTTCAACAGTGATGTAGGTGCTAACTGCCCTTCTTATAGAGATGCGAATTGGAAGTGGTGGCGTGTGCCCAAGGCCTTCACGTGCCTACCTGTTTGTACTTTCTAATGAAATTTTACCCAACCTTGATGGCTCATTAGGATTGTATCCAACCTTTACAAATAGCTTGTACGCATTTGTATCAAGGCCTTCTTTTGTATATTTCATAGGAAGTTGTAGCGGATTTTGAGCCACACACTCTCCAAGTAGCCTTAAGGATGGGTTTGTTGCACCAATCCACTTGATAGGTAGATTTAGGCCATTTAGTATATTATCTTAGGTATCAGATGAATGATCTTCATCCTTCTTTATCTTCGGTACATAACGGAGCACGGGAGTCACTTTTCTTTTCAAGGATGAGATATTCCCTTTAATTGAAGTGAAGGAGGCTTCTTAGTGATGACTTTTTTACATCCATCGTGATCTTCTTAGTTGTAAGATCATTGCACTTAGTTGTTGGGACATCATCAACCCTTTTCTCATTTACAAAATAATTCTTCAAATAGAATTTTTTATCAGCAAAATATGACTCACCTTCAGTGAATGACTTATCATCAGCAGTTATCTTTTTTTCTTCTCTACCTTCGAGATACTTCAAGAATTGATAGTAAGAGGAGAGACAATTTTGGTCTTGTGTACCCAAGGACTACCAAGCAGTATGTTTTATGATGTCTTGGCATCGATCACATACATCAATACATTCGATCAAAAATTGTCCATATGAACCCTCAACTTGATAGAGCCCATGGCCCTCTGACCCCCTTGGTAGAACCCTTGAATCAACAAACAGCTTTCAGCAAGTTCATCAGTAGTGATGCCAAGTTCCTTAATTGTGCAAATCGATAGGATGTTAACTATGGATCCTTCATCTATCAAGATTCTATTTATCTTCTTTCCTAGAACTTGACCCATCATGTACAAGGGAAGGTTGTGTAGAGTTTCACCAAGTAGAAGATCATTATCTGTAAATCTAATTTTTTTGTGTCATATGCATGTGCCTCTTGGGCAAGAGGTTCAGCAAGTTTTTCCAAAGATGAAGGAACTTTTATAGGTAGATTTTCACCCTTTTACCCCTCTTTGGCATATTAAAACAAGATACCTCAAGGTTAACTTAAGCAGTCTTTGTACGAAAATAACTTGGTAAGAATTTTTCCAAAGTCATTGGACGCGGTGATTTTTAGTGGTGATGCTCCATTACCCTCGTCTTATTTAGAAGCTCAACCATCCTCTGGTTCCTGGGGTTCTTCACTATCCTCCTTCTAGTTGGATGCTTAAATAACTCATTTCGTAGACTCGTCTTTTTGCATCTGTGCCTTGTCACTAGAAACTAACCTCCATCATCACCTTTGTAAATTGAAGATTTATCATGCTTTAATAGTTTCTCATTATGCTCTCAATGCATATTTACACCGGATCGAGCGAGGCAAAAGTGATAGAGATTTGATGTGAACTGGCCATCTCATCATCGAAGAAGATCTTTTTCTCATTTGCCAATGGAATAACTTAGTCCTTGAAGACAAAATATTTTTCCAGAGAGTGATCCACAAGCCTATGATACTTGCAATAATTTGGGTCATTGCTCCTTCTAGCTTCGTCAGGCTACTTCATCTCTGGTAGCTCAATGAGCTTGTGCTCAAAAAGTTCATTAAAAATTTTGGTAACGTCTAAATCAAGAAAAGGGTATTCCTTTTCTTACATCCCCTTCAAGGTCAACTTCTAATTTGGACATGCTCGAGAAGTTGTGTTCATGCTTTGATTTTTTTCTCACCTTTGTGGTGAACTTTACAGGAGACACATTGACATTCATGGATTCCTTATTGTCACCTTTAGGAACAAACTTGCTTCATTTTTTGGATTTTTGTTTATCCTTTCCCTTTAGAGAGTCATGGATAGGTGCTACTCTTTTTTCGGCAGAGGCCATGCTCAACTCTATGTCATGAGCACGAGTGGCTAATTTCTCAAAGGATTTTGGTTTAATACCTTGCAAGATATGGAGAATCTTCCAGTACATTCCTTGGGTGCACATCTCTATTGCAGATATTTTGCTGAGCCTATCTTTGTAGTTTAGGATCACATTCTCCATTGATTGATGAAGTCAATGACTAGATCATCTTTTCTTTGATGAGTATATGTGATCTCTATTATGCTCATTATATGCCTTGTGCTATAAAAGCAATTCAGTAACTCATGCTCTAGTTACTCCCAGCTATCGATGGAATTAGATTCAAGGTTCGTGTAACAATCGAAGGCGTTTCCCTTTAGGATCGGAAAAATTATTTGACAAGATAGTCACCATAAGTTCCAACATTATTACATGTCTTAACAAAGTGTGAGACATGTTATTTTGGGTCCCCTTTGCCCTCAATTTATTGAAATTTGGAGGGTTGATAGACGGTAGGTATCTTGAGGCTATCAATCCTTGAGGTGTAAGGCTTGGTGTATGTTAAGAAGGACTTGGTGGTGACATCATACTTGTATTTAAGGGTCCATTCAATGAACTCCTTCAGTTGATCAATCAGTATCATTCCCTCAGAAGAAACTTGTATTTCCTTAGCTGGTGGTGTTTGTTTTGAAAGATGATCTTTCTCGTAAACCTCTGAATATTTTCTAGGTGCATGGCTAGACTCTCTGTCTATTAATTCATACATCCTATCCACCAACTTATCAATTTGAGCATATTTATTTTGCACATATTTGGTTAGACCCTCAATTTCCTTAGTCATATTCAAAAACTGCTCCTCTATAATAAGGTATCAGTCACCATTACTTGCATGATCACTGGAGATATTGTAGAATAACATGGATTATCACATAAATTTATCTTTGAAGTGCTCAGCTTATGTGGTGTAAGTGGAGATGATGTGTTAGTTAAACGACCATCGCTCTTTCTGCTAGAGTATTTTGACCCAGAGCTCAAGTAAAGCTTGAGTCTTCTTAAGTGTCTCTGCTACATTGCTTCCCTCTTCTGAAGAACTTTCATAGGATCTTCCTCCTTATGGGGTTGAAGATTAAAAAATTAGAGTTGGCGCGGACGACACTTGATGTGTTTGTTGTCCTCGCATGTGGGCCTTGCTCTTTGTGACAGCTCCAGAGCTTCTAAAAGTAATACAAAAGATGCTTTCTAATTCAGCAAAGAATTTGGAATCAGCAACATTAGAAGTGTTTGATTGAGAATTGACCTTCTTAGAAGTTTTAACGACCTGAGACTACCTCTTAGTCGTTACACGGTGCTTACGGTCCCGAGAGACCACAAGCAAACCCATGAGCTGGTACCTGCTGTGAGCACTGAATAATATAATCATAATTATAGAAGAACAACTGATATGCCATAAGGTTTTAATAACTGAATTTGAAACTAAAATACGAGTCTATAGAAACAACTGCTAAATCTAATAAAATAGTGATAAACTAGATAACTAACTATAATATCTGAATACTGAATAATTGACTCTAATGTCTGAAAAGCCTCTAAAACTAACTGACTGAATATGAGTTGATAGGACAGGCCCCAACTAACTACTAACTGAGACATGAAATAAAGTAAGCCTGTCCTCGAAGTATGAGGACTCACCATCGCTACTGTTGAGGATCTGATAAGTCTAATCATGAGCTGGGAACTAAGCATCAGGACCTATGATATAATATATCTGTAATGCCCCGAATAGGGTACCTAAAATGCTACATGGTGCTTATGACCTTGGAGGACCACAAGCTAACCCATGACTGATATTTGTACCTGAACACTGCATAATATACTGTATAACTTTGAATGACCCTCATATAATAGGTTACTCTAATAACAACGGTGGTACCCTCATATAATAGGTTACTCTAATAACAACGGTGGTACCCTCATATAACAGGTTAAGCCGCCTCATCTTCCCTCATATAATAGGTTACGATGCCTCAACCTACGTTAGCTACATAGTTCTGGAGCACAAAGATTGCTTCTAAGAATCACACCCTCTAATAACAGGTGAGTTCCCATCATTTTGCTCATCAATGCTAACTCCTACTCTCATCTGAAGAGACACTGAACATGATTAACTGAACTTAACTGGACTGAGTTCACGGAGTTTCGATGACTGACGAAATACTACTGAGATTACTGAATTACTAAGCTTTTTGTGATTTACTGGGATTACTGAGCTTACTAAATTTTTCTTGAGTCACATGACTAGCTGAATTCTACTGAACATAGCTTGACTGAGGATATCATGAAAACATGATACTGGCTCTAGGCACAGCTAAATTATCAGGTATTAAATACCCCCAGGACTCGATATCATAAAAGTAATTCATTTCATAAATTCTAAAGCACAACAATGGCTACACACATATCCATAATCCATTGATGAAGACATTTTATCAAAGACTTGACATGCATGAAATTGTATATGAATGGGGATTTCATATTATCATACTAGTATGGTACTTTTCCTTCCCATAGGCATTTAATCAAACACATAGTGAGAATATTATATGTAGGCTACATTGCAGAACAAGTAAACATCATGATTCAATTCTAGTTTCACAATTCAAGGGTTTAAAACATGGGTTCACATGAATCTACACATATAATAACTAATTCCACATAAAATTTATCACCAAACATGGATTAGAATTTAATTGGTCATTATCAACATGAACAAAAACAAACCCAACATGGAATTCATAAAAATCCATATACTTAAACTTTGAAAAGTGATTCTTGGGCTTCATTGACGAAAGGAGTCCATGAATGGACAGTATGCATACCTGAGTAAATGAATTTGGAAGGATTGATGGAGATTTGTTGTGATTTGGCCCTTGAATATTAGAGCTAGGAATCTTGTTCTTGAGAGGAAGAAACTCAATTTGAGAAAAAATGAGTGAATAAGGATATCCTTAGGTCATGTAGGGTTAAATTTCGTGTTTAAGGATGAACAAAATCATGGTAAAAGACCCATTTAACCCTGGACACATCTTTTAAATTTTGTGAAAATTTCCCGACCTGAACCCCTGGCGCGACGCGGCGCTATCGTGCCGTGTGACTGGAATTTGACAACTGAGAAATTGGACGATGGCGCGATGCGGGGATATCGCGGAGCTTCACTGGATTTTGACAATTGGGATTTGGGAGTCCGCCACGACGCGGTGACATTACGGAGTCTTACTGAAAATTAATGAATGTCATTTTGTCTTATAGTGCGACATGCCACTAACTGAGATAACGGTGTTTTACGACTGAAACTTGAATTAGTCATAACTTCTTACCCGATTATCGGATTTAGTCGAATCTTATATTGATGAAAAGCTTATTGAATTTTCCACATGACAAAAAGTGAAAATCTTGAAAATACCAAATATATTAAAATGGATTCATCTTTAAAACAAGTCTTTGACATCTTTGGGACGAATTTAAGCTAGATAGAAATATGGGGTATTACAATATCTCCCCTTTGGTAATATTCATCCTCGAATAAGACTGATTGAGATGGGAGAAACTATAAGTTGAAGTATCTACTAATCATAAACAACTGAAACATGACTATATGACTGATATTTCTGAGATTCATACTGAGTATGCATATCTGATGCATGAATTTATGACTAAGCTGATACATGAATGCATGACTAAGAGTATGATATGTTGATCATGCATATCTGATGCATGAATACATGAATGAACTAACTTATGCATACATGACTGAGATTTCTACTAACTGAATCTTCTCATAAGGAGAATGCATGTCTGATGCATGAACACATGACTGATCTGATATATGATCATATGATTGGATATGAAATGGTAAATGGATATCAAGTTTTAAAATAGGAATCTAAGCATGAAACTAGTTTGTAACTGAAATATGAACGTGAAGATGAAAAGTTTAAGGAGAACTGTTACCTTGAGCTAGATCTGAGTTAGCAGAGAAGAGGTGAGTATACTTGGTACGCATGTCTGCTTATGCTTCTCAAGTATCTCTCTCAACAGACTGATTCCTCCAAAGGACTTTGACTAGAGGGACTCTTTTGTTCCTCAGTCTACGAGTCTGATAGTCAAGAAGTTCGACTGGAATCTCCTCATAAGAGAGGTTATTTCGAACATCTATGCTCCAAATAGGGACTACAACTGCTTGGTCACCTATACACTTCTTGAGCAAAGAAACATGGTAGACTGGATGAACTACGGCTAAATCTAAAGGCAATTCGAGCTCATAAACTACTTTGCCAAAGCGACTGAGAATTTTGAAGGGACCGACATATCGGGGACTGAGATTTCCCTTCTGGCCGAACCTCTTCACTCCCTTCATTGGAGAGATTTTTAGATAAACATAGTCACCAATCTCGAACTCGAGATCTTTTCTTCCCACATCTGTATAAGACATCTGAAAGCTCTGAGCAGCTCGGAGTCTTTCTCTGATCAATTGAAATTTTTCTAAGGTATCGAATACTAAGTCAGGCCCTATAACTGAGGCCTCACTAACTTCAAACCAACTGACTGGAGATATAAACCTCCTACCATAGAGAGCTTTGAATGGAGCCATCTTAATACTGGAATGATAGTTTTTGTTGTATGCAAACTCAATCATAGGCAAGTGGTCATCCCAACTACCCTTGAAATCAATTGCATACGCTCACAGCATGTCTTCTAAAGTCTGAATAGTCCTTTCTTCTTGACCATCTGTCTGAGGATAGAAGGCTTTACTGAGATGAACTTGGGTACCAAGACCCTTTTGGAATGCTTTCCAAAAATGAGAGTTGAACTGGGTACCTCTATCTGAGACAATGAACAACGAAGCACCGTGTAATCTGACCAATACCTGATGTAGAGTTTGGAGTAATCCTTGGCTGAATAGAAGGTATAAAATGGGAGAAAATAAGTTGATTTGGTCATTCTATATACAATGACTCAAACTGAATCATACTGATGACGAGTTTAAGGCAAACCCATCACAAAGTCCATGTTTACTTTTTTCCACTTCTAAGTGGGAATATTGAACTCCTAAATGGACCCACTAGGCTTCTGATGCTCTATCTTAACCTGCTAACATATAGAGTACTTAGTAACAAACTCTACAATATCTCTCTTCATCCCACTCTTCCAATAGATCTCCTACAAGTCGCGGTACATCTTTGTGGCCCATGGATGAATAGAGTAGCACGCACCATGTGCTTCTATAAGAATTCGCTGCCTCAAGTCATCTACACCAAGAATACACAGACGACCCAGACAACGCAATACACCATCTCCCCCTTGGGAGAAAACCTCTACTTTCTGATCCTTGACTGACTCTTTTAACTTAACTAGATTGGGATATCTATCTTTCTTTTCTTTCACCTCAGAAACTAGAGATGATTCTGAACTACTCTGAACCCATACATCACCCTCCGCTGTATCGACTAAGCGAATACCTAGTTTGGAAAGCTGAAGGACTTCCTGAGCTAACTTTTTCTTACTGTCCTCAACATGAGCAACACTACCCATAGACAGTCTACTGAGAGCATCGACCACTATATTGGCCTTGCTCGGATGATAAAGGACACTCTGTCATAATTTTTTAAGAGTTCTAACCACCTTCTCTGACAAAGATTAAGATCTTTCTGAGAAAAGACATACTGAAGGCTCTTATGATCTATGTACACATCTACATGAACTTCGTATAGATAATGCCTCCAAACCTTTAAAGAAAATACTACAGCTGCTAACTCAAGATCATAAGTAGGATAATTCTTCTCATGGGTTTAAGTTTTCTGGAGGCGTAGGCTATGACCTTATCATGCTGCATAAGGACACAACCTAAACCTACTCTGGATGTATCACAGTATACCACAAACCTATTTGGACCATTTGGGAGAGTCAAAACTGGAGCTAAGATGAGTCAAGTCTTCAATACCTGAAAATTCTTCTCGCAAGGATTTAACCACTGAAACTTAACTTTATTCGGAGTCAATCTAGACATAGGGGATGTAACAAAATAAAATCCCTCAATAAATCATCTGTAATAGCCAGCCAAACCCAAGAAACTCCTGATATCTAATGGAGAGACGGGTCTGGGACAGTTTCTTACTGCTTCGGTCTTTTGAGGATCTACTCTAATGCCATCACCGAAAATGATATAACCAAGGAATAATACTGACCTTAGCAAAAATTCACACTTACTAAATTTGGCGAACAATTGATGATTTCTAAGAGTTGAAATACTATTCTGATATGGTCTGCATGATCATGCTCACTGTGGGAATAGACAAGAATATCATCTATGAAAACTATGACGAACATGTTCAAGTACTTTTTGAACACCCAGTTCATCAAGTCCATGAAAGTTGCAGAGGCATTTGTAAGACCAAAGAACATAACTAAGAATTCAAAGTGACCATACCGAGTACGGCAAGCTATTTTAGAAATGTCACATTCTCTTACTCTGAGATGATGATAGCATGATCTGAGGTCTATCTTAGAGAAATACCTGGCACCCTGAAGTTGGTTGAATAAGTCATCAATTCTGGGAAGAAGATACTTGTTCTTGACTATGACTTTATTGAGCTGACAGTAATTAATGCACATTCTGAGAGAACTGTCTTTCTTACGCACGAATAAGACTGGTGTACCCCACTAGGACATACTGGGTCTGATGAATCCCTTATATAGGAGATCCTTCAACTGCTCTTTCAGTTCTTTGAGTCCTACTGGTGCCATTCTGTATGACGGAATAGATATAGGCTGAGTATTTGGAAGAAGATCAATACTAAAGTTTATTTCCCTTTCAGGAGGAATTCCTGGAAAATCTTCGAGAAAGACATCTGAATATTTATTTACGACTGGGACTGATTCAAGACTAGGAGTTTTGGAGCTAGAGTCCTTAACATGAACAATATGATAGACATATCCCTTAGATAGCATTTTCCATGCTTGAAGGTGGGAAACAAGCGAACCTCTGAAAGCAGATACACTACTCTTCCACTCTAGGATGGGTTCATTTAGAAACTGAAACTGGACTATTCTATTTTTGAAATTGACTGTGGCATAGCAGGAATAAAGCTAATCCATGTTGAGAATGACATCAAAATCAGTCATCTCTAATTTGACTAAATCTGCTGAGGTGACTTTCTGAAATATCATAATCGGGCAGTTCCTGTATACCCACCCGGGCTATGATGGTTTTACCTATTGGGGTAGAGACTGAAAAGGGCTCTACTAGAATTTCAGGACTGACTCCAAAACCAACTGCTATAAATGAAGTAACAAAAGACAAGGAAGCTCTTAGATCTAGCAAATCATAAACATGCAATTGAAAGATCTGAAATGTACCAGTAACCATATCAGGAGAATTTTCCTGATCCTGTCAGGACTAAAGAGCATAAAGTTTGTTTGGGCTTTGCCCACTAGTAGCACTGGAAATGGAACCCTACTGATTTGGGTGATTGAACTGCGCTGAGAAAAGTTAGAACTACCTGTCCTTGCTCTCTTATTCTGCTTCTCTCTCATTTTAATCTTTTACTCTTCTATCTATTGAGCATGGGTCATAAGCCTGGCTATGTCCATCTCACTAATTAGCATTGTAGATCTGCACTCATTAACCACACTATCATTTACCTCTAACACAAACTTACTCATCTTAGCTCTGCTATCTGTCACTACATGAGGAGCATATCTGGCTAATTGGGTAAACTTAAGAGAATACTCTTTGACTATAATATCGTATTGCCTGAGGTTGATAAATTCTAATACTTTAGCTTCTCTCAGCTCTAGGGGAAAGAATCTATCTAAGAAGTCAGTAGCAAATTCCTCCCACTTAATAGTCCCTACATCTACAGCCCTCTCTGACTTCTAATGTTTGAACCAAGTGTGAGCAACATCCTGCAACTGATATGCATCTAGCTCAGCACTCTCACTAGAAGCAACCCCCATGATATTTGTAACCTTCTGAACCTGGTCCAGGAACTCCTGAGGATCCTCTTCTGACTTAGACCCATAAAAAAATAGAGGATTTATTCGGGTGAAGTCCCAAATACTAGTTGCAACTGAATTGGCCACTGGATTAGCTGGAATGACAACGGGCCATTCACTCTGAGCAGTAACTAAATTAGCAAGAGTGGTGAATACAGCTCTGAACTCTGCATGAGAAACATGCTCGTCCAAGGGGTCTTCTTGGACGGGTTGAGGGGCTGACTAATTTCTATTTCTTCTTTTGGGAGGCATGTTCTATAGAAGAAAGGCAGAAATAGATTAGACGGAGAGTTAAATTTGAGGTCACGCTCACTGGCACGACATGAATACTGAAAGAAGGGAAACTGTTCCTAAAACATCTCATAGCCTCCTGCACATAAATATGGCGCACAACACACCCATGCATAAGACTCTACTAAATACGACTTTCAGACTTCATAGGACACTATTGAACGTTAGGATCTGATACCAAATTTGTAACGCCCCAAATCTGGTACCCGGAGTACTACATGGTGCTCGTGACCTCGGAGGACCATAAGCTAACCCATGACTGATATATGTACCTGAATACTGCATAATATACTGTATAATGCGGAAATAAAGGCCTTAAGGTTCAAAACTGATAAAACAAAACATAACATATGGATGAAGTATGAATACCCAACACAATTGAAATAAACTGTCTGAAACATGATGTCTAAAAGGCCTTTAACTGTCTGAATAAGGAGTTGATGGGACATGTTACCAACTAACTCTAACTACTGTAATAGACTAAGTAATGAAGAAATAAAGTAATGTTCATGTCCTCAAAAGATGAGGACTCACTTTTAAATCTGGCTGCTAAAATCTGGAATGCTACTGATGCTCTGGAGCTTATGCTTCTGAACCTATGGTATAAAACAACATAGCGCAAATGCATCAGTACGTTTGAATGTATTGGTATGCATGTGAGGTAGGCTGAATGCAAAAGGTTCACATGCATGAACTATACTAACTAACTAGATAACATGAACCTGAGAATGCATACATAATTACATAATAACTGTAACTGAGTTTGTGATGACATGATTTTTGAGACTAAGTACTGATAACATGAGATACTGATAACTGTATAACTGATACTGAGCAACTATATCTGACAGTCTAGATTCTGATGGAACTAGCTGAGTTTCGTACTATTCTGAATTGACCGTATCTGGCAGTCTAGGTTCTGATAGAACTAGCTGAGTTTTGTACTATTTTGAGTTAACTATATCAGACAGTCGTGAATTCTGTAGAACTATCTGAGTTCTATTACTGAGTTTGAATGATAGTATCTGATAGTCCTAATTTTGTTACTAAAATTATGGGAAGTAGTCATCTAACTGACATGCCCCTAATAAGCCATTATGGCTGAGTTGGGGTCCAATCTATAACCCCAATTGGAAGGGTGTCAATACTGCACCACTAGTAAGGACAAACTATGAGTGACCCTCATATAACAGGTTATACTAATGAGAACAGTGGGACCCTCATATAACAGGTTAAGCCACCTCATCTTCCCTTATATAATAGGTTATAATGCCTCAAACTATGCTGGCTACGTAGTTCTGGAGTGTAAAGACTGCTTCTAAGAATCACACCCTCTAATAATAGGTGATTTCCCATCTTTGTGCTCACTCAGTGCTAACTCCTACTCCCATCTGAAGAGACACTGAACATGATTAACTGAACTGAACTGGACTGAGTTCACGGAGTTTCGATGACTGACGAAATACTACTGAGATTACTGAATTACTAAGCTTTCTGAGATTTACTGGGATTACTGAGCTTACTAAATTTTTCTTGAGTCACATGACTAGCTGAATTCTACTGAACATAGCTTGACTGAGGATATCATAAAAACATGATACTGGCTCTAGGCACAGCTAAATTATCAGGTATTAAATACCCCCAGGACTCGATATCATAAAAGTAATTCATTTCATAAATTCTAAAGCACAACAATGGCTACACACATATCCATAATCCATTGATGAAGACATTTCATCAAAGACTTGACATGCATGAAATTGTATATGAATGGGGATTTCATATTATCATACTAGTATGGTACTTTTCCTTCCCATAGGCATTTAATCAAACACATAGTGAGCATAGTATATGTAGGCTACATTGCAGAACAAGTAAACATCATGATTCAATTCTAGTTTCACAATTCAAGGGTTTAAAACATGGGTTCACATGAATCTACACATATAATAACTAATTCCACATAAAATTTATCACCAAACATGGATTAGAATTTAATTGGTCATTATCAACATGAACAAAAACAAACCCAACATGGAATTCATAAAAATCCATATACTTAAACTTTGAAAAGTGATTCTTGGGCTTCATTGACGAAAGGAGTCCATGAATGGACAGTATGCATACCTGAGTAAATGAATTTGGAAGGATTGATGGAGAGTTGTTGTGATTTGGCCGTTGAATATTAGAGCTAGGGTTCTTGTTCTTGAGAGAGAGCAACTCAATTTGGGAACAATAAAGTGAACAATGATATCCTTAGGTTATGTAGGGTTAAATTTTTTATTTAGGGTTTAACTAAAGTCATGGGAAAAGACCCATTTAACCCTGGATGCGTCTTTTAAATTTTGTAAAAATTTTCCAACCTGGACCCTAGGCACGGCGCGGTGCTATCGCGCCGTTTCACTGGAATTTGACAACTGGAAAATTGGACGATGGCGCGACAGGGGGAAATCACAGAGCTTCACTGGATTTTAACAATTGGAATTTGGGAGTCCTCCGCGATGTGGTGTAATTGCGGAGTCTTACTGGAAATTGATGAATGTCATTTTGGCTTATGGCATGATGCGCCACTGACTGAGATGACGGTGTTTTATGACTAAAACTTGAATTAGTCATAACTTTTTACCTGGTTATTGGATTTAGGTGAATCTTATATCGATGGAAAGCTTATTGAATTTTCCACATGACAAAAAGTGAAAATCTTAAAAACACCACATGTTTAAAAATAGCTTCATCTTTAAAACAAGTCTTTGACATCTTTGGGATGAATTTAAGCTAGATAGAATACGGGGTATTACAACATCATAGCGCAAAAAAAAAGGTATGTGATCAGTACTTTGAATATACTGGTATGCTAAATAAGGCAGGCTGGTATGCATGGTTTCATGAACAGAACTAATAATTAACTGGATAAGAATGTAAAGCATGGAGTACATAGTAGAGAGCATGAAATCTGTAGATACTGATAATGCATAAAAATCTGTAAATACTGAGGATGCATGACCAAGCATGTAACATAACTGAGTAAAATATGTAAACTAAAATACTGAGATAACTGAACTCTATATGCTTTGGTCAAACAACACTAAGATTGAATAACTAAGCTGGGACTGTAACTGAGACTATATCTGAGACTGCAACAGGTATCATCTAACCTACATGCCCCAATCTAAGCTAATTGGGGTCCAACCTGTAACCCCAGCTGGAAGGGTGTTAATACCATGCCATGGGTACTAATAATGGTTGTGTGGATCCACTAAACTGATATAATATCCAAAGGTGCGAGATTATCAAGCCTAATCTGACTGGTGACTACTCATATCCTACGCTGGCTACGTAGTTCTGGAGTATAGGGACTGCTATAACGACTCTTCCTATCTAACGAGGAAGTCGTCATCCCTATACTTTCTTGGTGCTAAATCTTACTCCCAACTAAAAGACACTGAGATACTAGACTATTCTGAGTTGAATAACCGATATCTTACTATTTTGATAGTGCTCATAATATAATCTGACGACTATTCTGTAATGTACTGAGGCTAGACTAAATAAATAGCTATGTTTTTCAGGCATTCAATACCCCCAGGACTCAAAACAACAATACTGAAAAGACACTAAAGCTTGAAGACCAAAACATGAAGGCTCTTATTAGATAAATCACTCTTGTAGGCATTTTATCAAGAACTTATAGTTCATGGTTTAAAACAATCATAGAAATGTCATAGAATTTTTAGGAATACTATGAATTCATTATAGTAGAATTAAATCATAGTTTAATTCAGTAAATAATAATATTAAAACATGGAAGATTGAATAATAATAATAATTTCATGGTAATATGGTATAAAATCAATAGTACATGGAGATTCATGGATGAAATCATAATTTAAAACATAATAACTTGAAAAGATCACAAATTTTATAATTTAAAAGGGTTTCTTGGACTCCATGGGTGAAAGCGATCCATGGATAAACATCAAACATACCTGGGATAGTGAATTTCTTGAAGATCTGGGTGAGTTCTTGAGGATTGTCCTTGAATTTGAAAGCTAGGGTTTCTCGTTCTTGAAAGAGAGGTTTTTTTATTGTGAGAGCAATTGAAATAATGATGACTACTTAGGGTGTTTAAGGGTTAAATTTTGTATTTTAGGTTAATTAAGGCCGTGGAAAAAGACTCGAATACCCTTGAAAAAATTTAAAAACGGAAGCTGAAAACTAACCGCCCCAATTTTTAGCCTTGGCGCGACGTGCCACTATCGCACCAAGACACTGGAAAAGGGACAACTGGGACCTGGACAAACACCGCGATGCGCCACCATTGCGGTAAGCCTGTGGATGCCAATTTGGCCATCTCTACGATGCACCATGATCGCGGAGGCCCACTGGAAATAGACAAATGGGAAATTGGCCTGCTCTACAATGCGTCATGATCGTGGAGTCACACTAGAAATTGAATATTGTCATTTGGGCTGCCTACGTGATGTGCTAAGGTTTAAAATAACGATGTTTAACGACTAAAACTTAAAATCGCCATAACTTCTTACTCGATTATCGAATTTAGGCAAATTTTATATCATTGAAAAGCTAATTAAATTTCCTATGCAATGGCAGGCTCTAAACTAAATAATAATGAGTGCTTCAAAAATTTCATGTACGAATACTCATGTATTGGGACTTAGATTATGCTAGAAAAATATAGGGTGCTATAATATCTCCCCCTTGGGATCATTCATCCACAAATGAAACTGGTTAAGCTGAGGGAACTGATGGACTGAGCTTACACACTGAATATGCATGTCTGATACATGGAATGCATAACTAAACTGATTCATGAATCCACGCCTGACATGAATATGATGTGCGGCTGAAACAAAGCATAACAGAGAAAAGAAAATCTTAAATAGATTGCTACCTTATACTGAATTTGGATTTGCAGAGAAGAGATGAGGGTACTTGGTTCGCATATCTGCCTCTACTTCCCAAGTGGCTCCCTCAACGGACTGATTCTGCCAAAGAACTTTGACTAATGTAACTTCTTTGTTCCTTATTCTACGAATTTGATGATCAAGAATTTCGACTGGGACTTTCTAAAAGGAGAGACTGTTCTGAATATCTACACTTTCTAAGGGAACAACTACAGCTGGATCGCCAATACATTTTTTCAACAATGAGACATGGAACACTAGGTGTACTGAGGCTAAATCTGAAGACAACTCAAGCTCGTAAACAACCTTTCTGAAACGACTAAGAATTCTGAAGGGACCGACATATCGGGGACTGAGTTTCCCTTTCTTGCTGAATCTCTTCACTCTATTTATGGGAGAGCTTTTCAAGTAACGAAGTCACCGACCTCAAACTCGAGATCCTTTCTCCTCATATCAGTATATGATTTCTGTCGGCTCTGGGCAGCCCTAAGCCTTTCTCTGATCAACTGAACCTTTTCTAACATATCAAACACCAAGTCAGGCCCTACTACTATAGCCTCACCTACTTCAAACCAACCAATTGGAGACCTACATCTCCTACCATAGAGAGCCTCAAATGGAGCCATACGGATACTGGAATGATAGCTGTTATTGTATGCGAATTCAATCAAAGACAAATGGTCATCCCAACTACCCTTGAAATCAACAACGTATACTCTCAGCATATCCTCAAGAGTCTGAACGGTCATTTCTTCTTGACTGTCTGTCTGAGGAAGGAAGGCTGTACTGAGGTAGACTTGGGTACCAAGACCCTTTTAGAATGCTTTCCAGAAGTGAGAGGTAAACTGAGCACCTCTATCTGAGATGATAGATAAGGGAACACCGTGAAACCTAACCAACTCTCTGAGATAGAGATTGGCATAGTCCTCGGTTTAATAAGAGTATGGACTGGCAAAAAATGAGTTGATTTGGTCATTATTTCTAACATAACTAAGCCTGTCAAGTGGGCTGGCCTGACCCGACCCTACCAGGCCCACTTAAAGGACCCGACCCAGTTTGACCTGGCCCAGTAAGCCCTAGGGCTTTAGGGTTTCGGGTCCCGGACCGGTTATTTTTTTAATTTGGGCCCGGTTAACCCGGCATAGACCAAGCCCAATCCAGGCCCACCGGTTAACTGGCCTGGCCAAGCCCAGAATTTATTTTTTTTAATTTTTGGGTTTTGGGCAAAACTAGTCATTGGTCCAACGGCTATATAGCTGTTTTTGGGTCCAAACGGCTAGTTTGGGCCCATTTCTTAAAAAAAAGAAATTACTTTAAAAATTAATTTTTAATCCCAAAAAAAATTCTATAAATACCCTACACCTTCAAATCATTTTTCACATAATTTTTCACTCTCTCAAAATCTCATTCTCTCTCAAATCTCAATTCTCAATTCTCAAATATTCAATATATTTAATTTCTTAAAGTGTTCATTTTAATTTTTTAATTTTGCATTTACAAAGTACGAGCAGAAGTTTCTAAAGTCGCAACCTTCGGATACTTCCAAAATTTGGTATTGTCGTTTCATCTCTTACGTTTAATTTTTATTTATTGTATTAATTGTTTAATATTTAATTTTATTATATTTGTGTATTTTGAATTTTTTTAGTTTAATTTAATTTATAATATGGATAAATTAAGAAACCTCACTACTAAAGGTGTTAAAAAATTTTATCCCGGAAGCGGTAGTGGTAGTAAAAAATGAATTACTAGTGGTAGAGGTAGTTCAAGTAGTAGATATACCCGTGTGCCTTCGCCTTCGGTACCGCTTGATACACCTTTTGAGGAAGAAATAGGTGTAGGTGCTCACAATATGGATTATGAAGAAGCTCAGGAAAATTACGGTATAGAAGAAGAAAATGAAGTAGATGCGGTTAATTTAGATGAAGATAATGAAAATATTGGTGAGACACCCGCAGTAGGAAATGCTAACGTTAGATCTGAACCGGTTAATCTCCCTCCCCGTGCTGTAAATAAAAATGATTATTTAACCGTTACTTGTCACTGGATGGATAGTAATTTTATGATGCAAAAACATATTCTTGCTTTTTAATATGATGAAGATTGTAAACATACTGGAGATTTTATTGTTGATTCTATTGTTAAAGTTGTCGAATATTATGATATCGAAAATGAAATTTTATGTATTACTTTTGATAATGCTTCTAACAACAAGACTGCTATAAAAAAATTAAAATCTACGTTATCTCTGCCGTCGCCTGAAATTTTTCATATTAAGTGTGCATGTCATATATATAATTTAATTGTAAAAGATGGTCTTAAGTTTTTTTAGCTTTATATTGAAAAAATTCATCTTGCTGTTGGTTTTATTAAAGAAAATAATCGTAGATCGAGAATTAGAGAATTTAAAGTTAAATGTCAAGAAAATGGACTTGCACCAATATTGATGCCTGAGGAAATTGATATTAGATGGAATTCTACGTATGATTTTTTAAAAACTAGTTATAAATATAGAATTCCTATTACACTAGCTTTTAACCAACATTACAGTTCATTTGCTGATTCTGCTGATTGCATGCTACATGATTCTGATTGGGTTGTGATTAAGGATCTTGTTAAGTTTTTAGAAAAATTTTATGTTACTACGGTTGAATTTTCCGGTGCTTATTATCCTACTGTTTGTAATATTTTGGCATATATAGTCGATATTTCTAATTTGCTCAAAGAATATAAAAATAAAGAAGGTTATAAAGAAGTTGTTGGTGTCATGTTTACTAAATTTAAAAAATATTTTTTCCCAATTCTCCCTATTTACTTGGTTGGTGCTATGTAAATCCGTGCATGAAATATAATAATATGTCTCACTTTAGTACTATTATTTATACTAACTTAGAAATAAATATTAAGCATGATTCTGAACAAGTACAACCTGATTTGTGGACGGTGCTGATTTATTTTATTTAGCCATACCTACAAATATCACTCCAACTGTCGCTCCTCATCCTCCTGAGGAGCCATCATCTTTTAAAAGACCGGCACATAGTGGTTTTCCTGATTTCTTTTATGATTTAACTTGTTGGAACAGTGTTGATGAGAGAGCTTACATATCAACTTATCGGCAAGAGCTAAAATACTATCTTCGGTCGGCGCCAGAGGATCGCAGACGATGGATCAACACATTGGATTGGTGGAGGAGTAATGAAACACAATATCCTGTGCTTTAAAAATTAGCTAGAGATACCTTGAATGTTCCAATGCCAACCGTTGCATCAGAGAGCGCCTTTAGTTAGGGACGACAGCAGCTTGGAGACAACCAACACTCATTGGGAAGCAATGCAATGACTGTTCTAGTTTACCTTAGAGATTGGATTAGAGTGGAAAGAAGAAACCAAGGAATGGAACCGGAGCCAAACGATGAGCTGAAATTTGAAGAAATTATGTCTTCACGGGAGAACTCAGCAGAATCAAATCCAATGCATGGTTTTGCCCCCGTTGACTTCGACTATCCTATGCAAGTTCCCGTTAATATTAACATACATGAGTTGGAAAAAATGATGCATAATTTGTAGATTTTTCATTCATGTAAATTATAAATTTTGGATCATTTTGCAATCAATAAAATTCCTCAAATTCATTCACTCCTTAGTCCTTACTTTTTATATTTTTTTCATTTAATGATTTAAAATTTTAAATTAAATTTCTAGTTTTCTACTTTAAATTAAAAACTTACTTTTAATATATTATTAATTTACTACCAAGTATTATTAATTTATTA